>NW_015558761.1:155929-172940 GCF_001515605.1 Sinocyclocheilus anshuiensis | reverse complement strand
CACAAAATTATAGTTCTGTTTTTTTTTTTTTTTTTTAATCAAATATATACAGCTTTAATGAGCATAAAAAACTTATTTAAAAACATTAAAAATCTTACTGATCCTGAACTTTTGAAAGGCAGTGTAATTATAAATTAAATTGTTACCAAAATGATTCATTTCAGTGCTCAGGAAAAAAAAGGTGTTGTTATTGATAATGACAGGACTACAGCACAGTTCTTCACAGATCTTCATAAAGAAGTTTTCTAATTGAATCTCCTGTAGTTTCATTCCAGAGAAGCCCTGTGACCGCCCGCCCAGTGCATTAACCAAATGCTGCTTGAATTGAGCAAAACCTCACCATTCCAGAATGCATTCAGAGCATCTGTCACATTTCCTCGATCAACTTTAGGCCAAGAAAAGTTCATCCCAAAATTATAATTTGCTTAAAAGGTACTCACCCTTAGGCCATCCAAGATGTAGATGAGTTTGCCCCTTCATCAGAATAGATTTGGAGAAATTTAGCATTACATGGATGCTCTGCAGTGAATGGGTGCCGTCAGAATGAGAGTCCAAACAGCTGATGAAAACATCACAATAATCCACAGCACTCCAGTCCATCCATCAGCGTCTTGTGAAGCCAAAATCTGCGTGTTTTGTAAGAAACAAATCCATCAGTAAGACATTTTTAAACCGTTGCTTCTTTGTTATTATGCATCTTCAGTGTTATTATGGACTCATATTTTAGCCGGATGCAACAATTTGAAGTTGAAAACGTCTGGATTGATTTGTTTCTTACAAACACACAAATTTTCATTTCACAAAACTTCATGTCGGTTGGCCTTTTCAGCTTTGGATGAGCTATTCCTTTAAATAAGCCTTGGCATATTTCAAATATTCAAAGTTGTAGCGTCACTATTTTCATCCAAGAGCAGCAGCTCTGTGAGTGTCCAGATATGCAGTGAAACGGCGTACTATGACTTATACTACCACATTTTAGTACCACATACTAAACTTATACTATCACATTTTCACAGCACAACAACCTGATAAAGATAATAAAGCAGAATCAAATCAGATTTAGGTCTTCTGCACTATTCTACTCACAGTTCTGGAGGAGTATTCCACTCAAAGCACCGCTTTAGGCCAAATTTATATTAGAAATCAAAATGATAATGTCTGCTCCATTCCTTTAACAGAAAAATACTTGATTACTTTGCTTGGCTTTGCTTCTTTTCTAGCATTTATCAATGATTTACCAAATTAGATCTGTTGTGTGAATCACATCAAACTGTTTGACCCCTGAGACTCACTGCAGCCTTTTTCATGTTTATCCTGTACATATTAGGTCATTTCCATCACTGAATATGAACTGGATTTTCTTTGTTGTTTTTTGTCTCTCGCTCCCCCACAGGTCCTCTGCTCCGCGCTGTGGACAGTGGGAATCTCTGCGAGAGACAAAGAGGGGATCCGGATCACAAAAGGAGCGTGTATCTTTTGTAGGACAGAGACAAAAAAAGGACATCAGTCATGTTTTGTTCAACTCCTCTCTCTTCAGGAGTCACTCAGCCAACGGAGCTATCAATCTATTTTGATAACAAAACAGAAAAAAAGTGTGAAAAACAATGCTGATTTAGAAAAGGGTAAGGCAAACACAATGTGTTCTTTTATGCACATAATGGCAAATTCTTATTTTTAAGAACTAATTCTTTAATATGGAAAAGTTAAAAATGAGTCTTTTGTTTGTAAAATATGCAACTTTTTTTAAAGATTTTTTTTTTCTTCAGTCAGCAGCAGTAAGATATTTTTGTACAGCGTAATATGCAAAGTGCTTTTTGTTTGTCCTGTTTCTGAATTTGTAGTTTGATATTTAGATGTTTTGGTGAAAAAACCATTTAAAGCCACTTCATGCTGCACCATTTTAAGAATCTTCCAAGAAATAGTGATGAAATCACTCGAATTCAATCTTCACTTCTCTGAAAGCAACAGACAATCATTAACTTATTATTTATTACAAAGTTTGGTGCATAGCAAGGCAATAAAGCTTTGTCTTTCAAGTTCATATAACATATTAGATGCAGAAATAGCGATTCTCCAGTTATGTGTGCTTTCTTTTTAATTAGTAACGAATCCGAATTGTATGGTTTTAAGGTGTTTTATGAGGGGCATTTTAAATCGAACGATTACCTGTGAAACAGTTTGTGCCTCACATTAGTGTTCAGGATCAATTCCTTTTTATTTCAAATGTAAAAAAAGATTTTAGAAATTATTTTCAAATTCTGGATCCTCTTGATACTGTAGCTAAAATGAGAGATAAGACTGATTTAGTCTTTTTCAGGTTTCTGAAAGCTGGTCTTTGTGTTTAAATGTGCATGGGAATGTGCTTACAGTACAGGAGTCTCGAGGAAGTGACTTTAAGTGGTTTGTTAATATCAAAAATAGTTCATAAAAGTGATGATAACACATGACTCGATTAAGTTTCTCAATACCACACTGCTATAACTCAGCATATTTTTCTTCATGCTGTAGTAAAGCAGATATGTGTCAGTCTGGTTTGAAGACTTGAAAGAAAGCTTCACTTTTGTTTTTAACGGTATTTAACAGTATAAATCAATCCATCAAACACCTGCAGTAGGAGAATAATATAATCATGAAAAGGGAAGAAAATCAAGGCATTTGGTTATGCAGTTTTTTTTATATATATATATCAGTTTTGTAGATTATGAACAAAAAAAAAGTAACCGTGTACCTTTAATTTTTTGTTTGTCTTAACTTTCTACAATGAAGTTCGTTTTTACTACCGTATTGACTTTTTTCTTTATTTAAAGGAATAGTTCACCCAAAAAACAAAATAAATTTTTTTGAGAAATTTAGAAATTTAGCATTACATGCAGTGAATGGGTGCCGTCAGGATGAGTCCAAACAGCTGATAAAAGCATCACAATAATCCACAAGTAATCCAGTCCATCAATGAACATCTGGTGAGAAAAGCTATGTGTATCAAGATGTTTTTAACTACAAACCGTTGCTTCCGGATGAAATATGAGTCCATAATCCATAATTTTGCTTTGTCCAGTTAAAGTCTCATATAAACAAGGACTGAAATCTGCACAGATCAAGCACCATTTACAAGTGGAAACATCCAAAACAGCTCTAAACAAATATGTGGGTGGATTTTAATGTAAAAGGAAAACAGGGCATGGACTTTTTCTTTTTACTGGAGGAAGCGTTATTAAAAGTGATGGACTGGTATTTTGGTTGGAAGCATTGGTTTGAAGTTGAAAACTTTTAAATGCTGGATGTGTTCCAGCTTTGGTCTTCTCCAGATGTTAACTGATGGACTGGAGTGCTGTGGATTACTTGTGGATTATTGTGATGTTTTTATCAGCTGTTTGGACTCTCATTCTGACGGCACCCATTCACTGCAGAGCATCCATTGCTGAAACACTGATGCTACATTTCTCCAGATCTGTTCCCATGAAGAAACTCTTCTACATCTTAGCTGGCCTGAGGCCTGTGTTTTATTTTTCGGATGTTTGGTAAAACAAGACCAAAAAGGCGTTTAGCACACTGATGTTTTGCAGTGTGTCACGGCGACGTGTCCTCGTCAGGTTGTATGTTACCGTGGCTTTGGTTCTGTACAGTGCAGAGATTCGTAGAAATATCTTCCAAACGATGCAGGGGTTATACATGAGACATGTATAGCAGGAAAAACTATTATATGGAGCAGACGGTTAGGATCGAGAAGGACAGAAGCTGTTCTTCAGCGTGTGTAGTCGCTTTCTTCCTTCATGCTGCTGGGGTTTTTTTTTAAGATTTGTTTTCACTGATGTGTTTTGTTTTATCTTCCAAGTGAGATTTGCTGTAGTGTTTGGGCAAAGCTTTACTTTCTGGAAACTTTTTAGATGATGAATTCGTTTGGTTGTGTGTATTGGTTGCTGTTCCTTTTTGAAATCCCAGATTAATAGGATTTTTTAAAATGTTTGTGTGCAAAGTTTCTTTTATGTTCTTCTCTGTGCTGTTTGTCATTTTACTTGAAATGTACTGTCTTTGTCAATCATGATGATGCACTTCTAAAAGAATTTGAATATCCAACATGAAACTTTTTGATATCATTGATGAAAAAAAAAAATCAGTGTTCACTCATGAGTTGTTTTTGTACACTAAAGCATACCAATATATGTTATAAATGTCTTTACACTCTTAAAAATAAAGGTGCTTCACGATGCCATAGAAGAACCTTTTTGTCTAAATGGTTCCATAAAGAACCTTTAACATCTGAAGAACCTTTCACAAAAGCTTCTTTGTAGCAAAAGAAGGTTCTTCAGATTATAAAAAAAGTAAGAAAGAGATGGTTCTTGACTGAATGGTTCTTTGTGGAACCAAAAATGGTTCATCGCTGTGAAGAACCTATTTTTAAGAGTGTAGAAAGATTTGCTCTTCTCTAGAATAGAAACACAAGGGCTTATATATTAGAGAACACTAAAGACACGTGATGCAGTTGTTACTTCCTTCCTTCATTTGAGGGCTTCCCCTTGGTGCATTTTACAGTGGGTACGGAAAGTATTCAGACCCCCTTAAATTTTCACAACAACTCTGTGACTGTTCTTGAATGGCCCAGCCAGAGCCCTGACTTAAACCCAATTGAGCATCTCTGGAGAGACCTAAAAATGGCTGTCCACCAACGTTTACCATCCAACCTGACAGAACTGGAGAGGATCTGCAAGGAGGAATGGCAGAGGATCCCCAAATCCAGGTGTGAAAAACTTGTTGCATCTTTCCCAAAAAGACTCATGGCTGTATTAGCTCAAAAGGGTGCTTCTACTAAATACTGAGCAAAGGGTCTGAATACTTAGGACCATGTGATATTTCAGTTTTTCTTTTTGAATAAATCTGCAAAAATGTCAACGATTCTGTGTTTTTCTGTCAATATGGGGTGCTGTGTGTACATTAATGAGGAAAAAAAATTAACTTTAAATGATTTTAGCAAATGGCTGCAATATAACAAAGAGTGAAAAATGTAAGGGGGTCTGAATACTTTCCGTACCCACTGTACATTTTATGAATGTAAAGCCATGCCCTTGATCCGAAAACTATGAAATGGTTTTCATTAAGAGACTCTTCTCCATCCATAAAAAGAGCTGCTAGCTTGATCACCTTCTAGGATAGTTTGACATTACATTCAAAGAAGTTGTTATTGAAACTGATCAATACCTCTTTAACAGTTTACCATCTACTCAGGCTGAAATTCAAACTATTGGCAGTCTTGGAAATCTTTGTGATACACTTGTCTTCAGATTCCCAAAGAATGGATTCGTTCCGGCTACCAAAGATAGCTACGCCACTAAGATGCAACATGCCTATAGAGTATGACAGCAATCACAATCGTTTTCTACTAAAACAAATGTACTATAATAAATCCATGCGAGTGATTAAGGAGCTGATGAGTTTGTTGGTTACGCCAAAGGAAAAGTTTTTCCGTTGGCAGAATCACCTTTTGTAAAATCATCCTTTTCAGTGTGATTTTACTGTTGATGTTTTAAGTCAAATCTTCTGTACTAAAGTTATCTCTCAAGTTATACCATGCAGTTCACCTCGTGAAGGAAAATGGGATTGATTTTGGTTATCAAACTGATCAATCGTTTCATCCATTATTAACACAAAACATTAAACATGGTTTTGAAACTATGAAATGTGTTGGCTTTTATTCAGATCGATTACATATATCTGCATTATTATCAATTATCTACCATTTCCAAGAGCTGGGATGATGCTGAATGTGAAAGTCAGAACTCTGTTCTCATCGCTCAGTTCAGATTTTCAAAGAAGAGCTGCTAATTGTTCGAAGAGCTCATTTCATAGTTTCAAAATGTATTGCTGCTAACATGGGGTGTTCAAGCTGTTCACCAGATAAAGCCACAGAACCATTTCAAGTTATTGCAGCGAAGCTGTAATCCAAGTGCCTCAAGAAATGAACTGTGTTGAGTTGCTTTGGGTCGGTAGACAGCATCAAGATGTCTAGAGATGATGGGAAGTTGTACAGAATCAATACTGTATGTTTGTGATGCTGATGTTGTGATTATTGAACACGTGGCTTGTCTCTTGAACAGCTTTTTAAAACATTCTTTATTTATACAATAACACATTTTGAACAGGTGTCTGAAGAAACAGTTTGGTTGCATGTTAACCGGAGCTTCTAGCCGGAAATTTGTCTTCCTGTGACAGTTTCTGATTTTCTGTTCCTTTTTTATTTTTATTTTTAAAGAAAAACTACAACAACAACAAAAATGTTCTTCTGTTTTTGTTTGTGCCTTTTTTTAACTGATCTCTTGAATTCCATTTTTTTAATAAAATCTTGTTTGTATTTTGTTGGTTTATTTACTTTTTCAGTTATTCCAAAGTCTCTAGACAAGTCATGTCACTCGACGGCCATCTTTGAAACGCCGCTCGGGCATGCAAGTGCAGCTCCTATCTCTTTGTATGGGGAAACATCAAATTCTCCAAAACTGTTCACTAAGCTTACGATTAAATCTTATATTTGAAATCACCAAAGAAATCTGACAACTGTGTCATAAATGTTGTTTCTTTTGCTCAAATAGCCTTATAAAAAGCTTATTTTTCAGGCTAGCTCAGCCAGTGCGCATGCGCACGTCTCAGAGCGCTGACTGTTTCTATAGCAACCGGGACTTCTAACGGCAGCTGCAGTGACGCGCAATTAGCAATTGGCTCTTTCATTCAGAAGGCGGGGCTTCCTGCTATTGAGCGGCCATACTGAGCGTTGCATTTTTCCCCATTCAAAACTACACAAGCGACATGTCTTGGGTATTCTATAGGCTTTGGTTATTCTCAGCATTTTCATCAAAGAACATTAAAACATCAACTGCTGGTTTATTATTATTATTATTATTATTCAGATTTTTTTTATAAATTGTGAAGACTCTTATTTTCATTCAATTTTATAATTATGCATTTATACTTGATTTGCCACTGACTAAATTCTACCACGTACTGACACATTTCCTTAATTTATTAATCAATTTAGTTGATGTTCAAATAAGTTTGTCTTTCGCACACAAATCTTTACTATTCATACACGTTACACTGTAAATAATAGTAACCTGCAGTTATTAGCTTAGAGAGCTTTTTCTACCTTTACCTTTAATAGCCCTAATTTACCCCAAATGTTTTATTGGTAAAAACATATTCAGATTCATTCAATATGATATTGAATATTTTCCCCCAACCTGAATAAAACCAGTTAATTTAAATGTTATCGTTTTTAAGATACCTTTTTTTTTTCAGTCCACTGTTCTTAAAATGTACGTTTCTACTATTTACCACATTTTAGAATAAGTAAATCCTTAAAGTCAACAAATTAAAGTATGGGAAGTTTTATGTCCAAATATGTTCAAATGCAATCTTCCTAATATATAAACAAGTCCTTGAATTTGATTGGCTGAGCCCTTCCACGAGTGCTGTTGGATATTTGACCAGTTTCAGCTCTGGTACTGTTCACCGTTTGTATCGCTCCGCATGTCCCTCGTTCTGGACAGGCAGCATTTCTCCCAGTGAGCGGCAATGGCGTGAGCCTTACCTCGGCAAGGCCTTCTGACATTTGTCACTGGCTCTGGAGACTTTGTAGTGGTTAAACAAGATATTATTTGTTTTGGTTACATCTAAACTTTGGTCTCATGAATCAATCATTTTGGTGCTGGGGATTTCCTAGCATCTTCAGTGCAGGTTACTTTGTTACGCCAGTAGGTGGAGGCAAGGGACTGTCTTTATACGCGAGTTGTTCCCAGCCATGTCCTGGAAGACTGCACATTGTGCATGTCACATCAATGTTTTGAACCAAACACGCCTGGTTCACATCATCAGTTCGTTAGTAAAGACTGCAACGTCTGAAAAAGACAAAGAAGACATGCAAAATGTGTAGTGTTGGAGGGCTCCAGGAACGTGGTTGGGAACCACCAAGTTAATAGACCATTCATTCAGGAATGAAAGCAAGGAAATTATGTGAACTTTGCATACCACTTCACACAGTTCAACAGATGAGCAATTGGTCAGCGAAGATCATGGAAAGTAAGAGAACACTCAGTTCACAAGTACTACAAGTGGTATGCTGGTATACTATGCTGTATGCAAAGGATGGACACACCTGCCTGTAGCTTTCTAGTGATTTTGAAGACATTGATTAGCTTGTTCAGGAGTGTTTGATTAGGGTTGGAGCTAAACTCTGCAGGACAGTGGCTCTCCAGGACAAAAGTTGCCCAGCCCTGCTCTACTGTATGCACTTACAGTTTGCACTTTGCCATCTAGTGTATCAACATTTTAGATTTATTCATTTGGCAGACGCTTTTAGCCAAAGCGACTTGAAGCATAACAAAAGCAATTCATCATAGGATGGCAATAAACACGAGAAGTGCCAGTTATACAAGGTTTCGGTCATCATTCAAAATAGTAAAAGCTAAGACAGGACGGGAATAAGGGATAATGAGAACATTTTTAGGAGAATGCAGTAAGGTGCTCACGCAAGAGATGGGTTTTCAATTATTTCTTGAAGATTGTGAGGGATTTGGCTGTCTGGAGTTATATAGGTCATTCCACCAGTAAGGAACGGTGAAAGAAAATGTCCTTGAGAGTGATTTTGAGCCGCTCTCGATGGGACAACAAGGCTCCACTCCCTTACTGACCGCAGGCTGCTGGATGGGACATGACTTGTAAGAGAGAGTGGAAGTAGGAGGGTGCAGAGCCCGGCAAGCGCCAAGGTCTTGAACTTGAAGCGAGCCACAATTGGAAACCAGTGCAGAGAGATGAGAAGCAGTGTGACATGGGCTCTCTTGGGCTCATTGAAAATGAGACTTGCTGCTGCATTCTGGATCATTTGCAGAGGTTTGATTGCACATGTTGGGAGTCCAGCCAGAAGAGCATTACCATAGTCCAGACTAGAAATGACAAGGTCCTGGACGAGTTCTGTTAGGAAGGGCTTGATCTTACTAATGTCTCAATTCCCAAATGGAATACTAAGCACTGTACATTCACTTCCCCCACCTACAATTCCTGCCGGATCTGAGACTCGAACTTGCAACCTTTGGGTTACGAGTCCGACTCTCTAACCATTAGGCCACGATGCAATGCCGCACATAACGCAATGCCACTAGCTTTACCGTAGTAATGAACAATAGTGAACAAAAATTAATTTCTTCATTTTGTTTGTTAGTCACCTTTTATACCCAACATCAGCCCAGTCACCCTCAGATGAAGGCGTATTCTTTATGCAAACACAGCCAAAGATCTTTAACATCAATAATAATCAAATATTAGTAATATACATTGATAATATCAGTAATAAAGTAAATCATGCGCACAGTTTACTAATTCGTTCCTTCGTTTTAAGAAAATTGTGAGTACGTTTTACTGTTTTGTTACCTCTTTTTAATGAAATCATGAGTAAGTTTTACTAACTCTTGTCCACAATTTCATAAACCCGTCAAACATCACATGGCGAACACAGAAGTTTGTCATATCATGTCAGCCTAGTCTAATTGTTTAAACGTATGAATTAGTATGTAACATTTACAGTTATGTACATTTTGATTGATGCTGAAACGTACAATTTGGATGTATTGAAACATTTAAAACATAAACATTGTTACATCCAGTGGCAGCTCCTGGGTTTTAAAATAGAGGAGGCACACTAATTGTATTGGTTTGGGGATCCCTGCCTATTATTATTATTATTATTATTATTATTATTATTATTATTATTATTATTATTATTATTATTATTATTATTATTATTATTATTATTATTATTATTATTATTATTATTATTATTATTATTATTATTATTATTATTATTATTATTTGCTTAACCACTTTAATATGGCTTTTTGGTTGCTTTTAGTCAGAAAATGACCAGATTTTTTGCGTCGCGGGATTAAATTCCCGAATAAAACACGGTAGCGGTCAGTAACTCTGGTGTAATTTGAACGGGAGCGGGCGGTCTAACTATTGTTCCCGACGTCCATTTAGAACAGCATATCTGCACTTTATTCTTATTGACCACCGGTACAGCTTGTGCTCAGGACTGTTAGCAGGCTGTACCGGTGGTTAATATACGGCCATCAGACAGAACAGGCAGGTTGTCGATGAGTGACAGCAGAATAAGGATGGAGCAAAGTGTGGATGCGCTGTCCTTGAAGGACGTTCAACTCGGTTTTGTTTATATTTTGCTTAGCCTATAATTTTAAATGAAAGATGCCGTATTTATTTTTCTCTGCGACACTTTTCCTACTGTTAACAGAAAAATGTCAAACAAATTTAGTAGTGACGTGACATGTGGCCAAATATGGTGACCAATACTCAGAATTAGTGCTCTGCATTTACCCATCCAAAGTGCACACACACAGCAGTGAACACACACACACTGTGAACACACACCCGGAGCAGTGGGCAGCCATTTATGCTGCGGCGCCCGGGGAGCAGTTGGGGGTTCGGTGCCTTGCTCAAGGGCACCTCAGTCGTGGTATTGAAGGTGGGAGAGAGCGCTGTACATTCACTCCCCCCACCTACAATCCCTGCCGGTACGAGACTCAAACCCGCAACCTTTGGGTTATGAGTCCGACTCTCTAACCATTAGGCCACGACTTCCCCATAGTATTTTGACAATACGTATAAAAATAGCTAATAGGCTATTTTTGTACAACCTACTTTTTTTTTTTCTCTCTGCACACTTTTTCCCATTGTGTTGTCAATGTTAAACGAATTGTATCCTGACAAGACGAATAAAAACAAGAAATACAATTTTTGTACATTTTTATTTTCTCTGACACCTTTTTTCCTACTGTGTTGCATAAAATATTAAACGAATTTTGTGTCTTAAGATAATTCATATAAATTCAAGTCAAAGTATATATGAAGTATGAAGCTAATATAGCTTCGATACTGAATTATATTTCTCAGCAGCGAGAAGGTAAAATTGCTGTTTTGAAGTGACTAAACTCACAGCTTCATTGTTTGTAGATAGAGACGCACAGATACAGGTAATCACACACAACTTTCATCTCTCTCTCAAAATGGCCATATTTCTATTGTAAAATGAATGATGTTGACTAAAATGAAATGATTCGCAACTTCCATCTTACCTCGCAGTCATTCAACTTTAAACTGATGCTTCGTTTGCACTGGAAATCGTGCTCTGCTTCTGTGAACGATAAACCCCGCCTACTTTGATTTGATTGGCCATCTCAATTATTTTGACATTGACGAGCTCTGTTAGACCGCTGAGGCAGACTAGACTGAAAATCTAACATTTAAAATTTAACAATTAAATATAACATTGAAATGCCTGCAACATTGTGCCTACAGCCAAATCACAGCCATGCCGATATAGAGCCATATTCCTCTCCTGCTTATGTGATATCGCTCATGTATCATGAGCATTGAGATTTCTGACCAGTATATGTTTGAAATCCAAACATACACAACACATACACAAGATCTCTGGCACGGTTCCTTTATTTATTTTTCGAAAGCATTATTATCAATCTACAAATTCATAGAGTGAAAAATTTAAGGGGGTCTGAATACTTTCCGTACCCACTGTACATACTGACATTCATCATTATTTTAATTCTTCTTCTTATCTCCATTTTTCTAGCTTTATCATACCCATTAGCCAACTAACAAGAAAACTTGTCATTTTACATTTTTTAAAAGTAATACTCCGAAAGCTGTTATGTAAATGTTAGGATTGGGTGCCTGATGTGTTGCACACCTCAATTTGTAAACACAGTTTAGTATCTGTCTATCATTAATTTCTGTGCATTTATTTTTCATAGACAGAAATATGAATCCCTTAATGAGGACAGGCTTAAGTTGAAACTGTACATTGAACCGGCAGCAGATGATATATGATGAAATAACCTGTATGCGAAAGTTACAATACTACAGTGCATTGCAAAATGAATGATCTCACAATGTCAAATTGTGATAATCAAATATTTATATAACACAGTTTCAGAATACTGTTATTTTAACACTCAATGACTGCATAACATTTATATTAAAAAAATAAATAGATTATTGGTATGAAAATAATAGAGCTTAATATAAACTCCACATTTGAACTTTATGAACTTTCAACTGCCAGCCGAGTGAAAATTGTTATTGACATATAATTATAAATAAAATAATTTGTCATAAGCAAAAAAGACCTTACTTCATTTTTGTAGCTCCTTTTAAGCCAATAGTTCATGATAAGAGCCCAGATTTGATGGATCTTATTTTGTATTTTCAATATTATTTTTATTTTAAAATCAATCCTTGCACATGTTTTGGTGCAACCAAATATAGTCACAATGATTTAGTCATGTGAAAAGTTTTCGACTTTGACCTTTGAATAACACATGAAGTGCATATCTCAGAACCTGAGAAAACAGTCCTACAGAGTTGATTTTCTTTAAACAGTAAATAAAAGGCCACATGTTGTTCTAAAAATGTTGAGGTTGCAGAACAGTTTGAAACATTAGCTATCAGTATTGTACGTGACAGACATTATTACAACACAAGCATGCTCATTCTCTACCATTACCAAACAACTGCAGCAGGAACGTGAACAAGTACACAATATCCAGGTAGAGACTGAGTGTTGCAAAGATATATTCTTCAGGACTCATTGCGTATTGCTTGTTCCCGATCAGCAGCTGTGTATCAAAGGCGAGAAACTGGGACAGAAGATGCGAGAGAAGAGAAAGAGACACAGGTCAGTCAACGTTATATCACCTTAATCACATGATTAAATAAGCATCATTTAAAACCATAATCCTTTCTTGACTAATCTGCTTCTCACCATGGTAAAGACAACAGCTCCTATGCTGGCGTAGACCGCATGCAACCAGGGAACCTTTCAAAAGACAAAGCAGTTAGAAAGTGACTAGTATCTATATTTGGACTGTTAATGCTTTTGTACAGATTAGGACTGGGACGATTATAGCTATTAGGACTATAATTATCTAAAACCAAAAATACAGTACTCAACTTGTTTGTTAAAAACTCAGTGAGGTGTTCAGGTGCTGCTACATTTATGTTGACTTGAGAAAGCCATCATATTGCTATTCTGTTTAAACCTAAAATTATTATTCTCCTAAAACTAACATTTCTGCACTGGGTTAAATACAACCCAGCGCTGGGTAAAATATGAACAAACCCAGCTATTGGGTTGTTTTGACCCAGTGGTTAAGTTACTACCCAGAAGGTTGGGTTCAACATTTCACCCAACCGCTGGGTCAAAACAAGCCACTTGCTGGGTTTGTTCATATTTCACCCAGCGCTGGGTTGTATTTAACCCAGCATTTTTTAGAGTGTGACTGTAACTCCTCGAGCTTTAGAGCTATGACCATCAAACTATCACAATATCCTAGCAACGTGAAAGCATTGCTACTGATTTGTCTGTAACACTTTCGTTTAGGGACCAATTTTCACTATTAACTAGTTGCATGCATACACTCTAAAAAATGCTGGGTTAAATACAACCCAGTGCTGGGTAAAATAGGGACACACCCAGCAATTGGGTTGTTTTGACCCAGCGGTCAAGTTACTACCCAGAAGGTTGGGTTAAACATTTAACCCAACCGCTGGGTCAAAACAGCCCAATTGCTGGGTTTGTCCCTGTTTTCCCCGCACTGGGTTGTATTTAACCCAGCATTTTTTAGAGTGTATTACTAGCATATTGGCTGTTTATTAGTACTTATAAAGCACATATTCTGAATGAGCATATTCTACATCCCTAATCCTAAACTTAAAAACTACCGTACTAACTATTAATAAGCAGTAATTAGAAGTTTATTGAGGCAAAAGTCATAGTTAATAGTGAGTTAATAGTGAGTTAACAGTGAGAACTAGACCTTAAAATAACCTGTGACCCAAATTGACGGTCTGAGAGACTGCATGGCCTTAAAACCTTCAAATGTTGAGATTTAAAAAAAACTATGTTAAACTTAAAATTGCTTCAAACTTCAAAATTCAAACTTTCTGGTCAGGCTTTATCAAGCCAACGTCAAAGTTTGTCTTGACAACCTTTTATTTTATTTTATTTTCTTCTTTTTTTTGATCTAGTTTACTTATATTTTTGGATACTTACATAGCCAAAGGGAACCACAAATCCCATGACAATAGCACAGAAAAACATGACCATACACAGAATGAAGAGAAGACCTTGAAAAGAGGTGATGTCAATCTAGAGAGTCAAAAAACAACACTTTAGAATTTTAATATTACTGTATTTTACATGTGCATATATCATCATGGTAACACAAATATAATAAAATACACTGATGTACACTAAAAAGTCTATTAGTATTTATAGTTGGAATAATTCTTCCAGCATTTGCTCACCTTGCTCTGAAAGCTGAAGATGGTGACACACAGACACACTATGGCAGTGATGCCAATGCACAGCACTACAGACTTGGTGTTGTAGAAACTGGCAGAAGTAAGAACAGGTACTGTTATGTTCAGTAGAAATTAAACATATCTTGTAGACTTAAAAAAAATATGTTTGGAAAAGCATGCACACACAACAGACATGTCATTACCTAGAGATGAAACCCAACATGCAAGCCATGCTCAGAGTCTGCATTCGCACAAAAGCATGCAAAATGAACGACAGAGGGGAAAAAAAAACATTTAAAAATCAGGCATATTTTATTTATATTAATGCAATGATTTAAAAAAAAATGCAAACCACAGTATACACTCTAAATTATGACTCTAGAAATTCTAAAATACTAGAAATTAATTAGACCAAAGGACAACATGCACTTTACTTGGGGTGAGGGACAGATTTAAGTATGTAAGTGTAAAATTATAAGTCAAAGTGGATGAAATTTTAAAAGGATTAGTTCGCTCCAAGAGAAAATTTTCTTTCTTTCTTTCTTTGCTGGATCCTCCATCCTCCAGTGGATGCTCTGCAGTGAATGGGTGCCGTCAGAATGAGAGTCCAAACAGCTGATAAAAACATCACCATAATCCAAGGCACTCCAGTCCATCAGTTCACATCTTGAGAAGCCAAAAGCTACGTGTTCATACTGTATCCATCCATGAAACAAATCCATCAAGTAATTTTTTAACTTCAAATCTTTGCTGCTAGATAAAATATGAGTCCATAATCCATAATAAGACTTCTTCCAGTGGTCTTCTCATCTCATCTGAATCAGGAAATATGCACAGATCTAAGCAACATTTATGAACCAAACAGTCAAAAACAGCCCTAAACAAATATGTCGGTGGATTTGATGTGAGAGACAACAGGAGATGGCATTTTTTTACTGGAGGAAGCGTTATTATAGATTATGGACTCTATTTTTATATATATATTTTTAGCCTGAAGCAACGGTTTAAAGTTAAAATGCTTTAATGATGGATTTATTTCTTACAAACACAGCTTTTGTCTTCTCCAGATGTTAACTGATGGACTGGAGTGCTGTGGATTATTGTGATGTTTTTATCAGCTGTTTGGACTCTCATTCTGACGGCACCCATTCACTGCAGAGCATCCATTGGTGAGCAAGAGATTAATGCTAAATTTCTCCAAATCCATGAAAAAAACAAACAAACAAACACCTGCATCTTAAATGGTCTGAGGGTTAGTAAATTTACAGCAAATTGTTTGGGGTGAGCTATTCCTTTAATGCATCTTGATACTCACAAAGATTGTAAGCAGAATAAGATTCCATGGAAACTGCCTCCTGTAATACAGAAATGAAAAGATGGATGCCACTATTATTATGATGTTTTCCCAAAATTTTTTTTTCATATAAGAGATGAGTGTTTAACCAGTATATAACTACAACTGCAATTTATTAACAGTTTATTGACTTGCCTCAAATCACCGCAGCAAGCCAATGAGATATATGTGACAAGAAACAGAAGACTGCAAAATACAAACATTGCTTGAGTTAGAGATACAGTTAGTATGCTGAAATAAATGACCAAGTCGTTAACATTTTAAAGCATTTATGGCTTTAAACATTTTAATTACTGATTAAACAGCAGTTTCACATACTTGGACATGGAGTATAACACAGGATGAGTCTGAATGTATATCCTCATTGGAGCACTACAGCAGAGAGAAAAGGATCAGGAATGTCAAATAGTTAATATACAATCGAATATGCTTACACATAATTGATACATAACATTAACTACCATTCAAAAGTTTGAGGTCAGTAAGATTTTTTCATGTTTCTGAAAGAAGTGTCTTCTGCTCACCATGGCTGCATTTATTTGTTAAAAAGTAAATACAGTAAAAGAAACCTAATATTGTGAAATATTATTACAATTTAAAAGAATTGTTTTCTGTATGAATATTTTGTAAAATGTAATTTATTTCTGTGATCAAAGCTGAATTTTCAGCATCATTACTGCAGTCTTCAGTGTCACATGATCTTCAGAAATCATCAATATGCTGATTTGCTGCTCAAGAAACATTTCTGATCATTATCAATGTTGAAAACAGTATTTTTTGTGAAAACTTCCTGTCCCCAAACTTTTGCTCGACAGTGTAATTCAGTGATGAGACATTGTCATATATTAGTAATATAGCAAGAATCAGTTACTCACCAGAATGTGAAGAGGGCAATAACTGCTACTGTTGAAAAGAGCTGCAGCATCAGAATTGAATAAACCTGCAAGAATATGAGAAGAGTAAGAGTAAGATTTTTTTTTTACAAACGTTTTGATTTGATTGTCCTCTATACTTTACATAATTAAGTGTAAATATTTAATCTGCTACCTTTCGTATAAAAACACGTCTAATATACATGTCATCCCAGGAAAAACATCCTTCACCATAGTAGTAACCAGGACATCCTGCAAAGAGATAATAAAATGACATAAAATTAAGACAAGAAAAAATGATATATATGACAAAAGACACAATGTTAGTTCTGATAGATAGATAGATAGATAGATAGATTGATAGAAATAGTCAGATAGATAGATAGATAGATAGATAGATAGATTGATAGAA
>NW_015558761.1:155200-155743 GCF_001515605.1 Sinocyclocheilus anshuiensis | reverse complement strand
AGATAGATAGATAGATAGAAATAGTCAGATTAGATAGATAGATAGATAGATAGATTGATAGAACTAGTCAGATAGATAGATAGATAGACAGATAGAAATAGTCAGATTAGATAGATAGATAGAAATAGTCAGATTAGATAGATAGATAGATAGATAGATAGATAGATAGATAGATAGATAGAAATAGTCAGATAGATAGATAGAAATAGTCAGATTAGATAGATAGAAATAGTCAGATTAGATAGATAGAAATAGTCAGATTAGATAGATAGAAATAGTCAGATTAGATAGATAGAAATAGTCAGATTAGATAGATAGAAATAGTCAGATTAGATAGATAGAAATAGTCAGATTAGATAGATAGAAATAGTCAGATTAGATAGATAGAAATAGTCAGATTAGATAGATAGAAATAGTCAGATTAGATAGATAGAAATAGTCAGATTAGATAGATAGATAGATAGATAGATAGATAGAAACAGTCAGATTAGATAGATAGATAGATAGATAGATAGATAGATAGAAATAGTCAGATTAGATAGA
>NW_015558761.1:152615-155007 GCF_001515605.1 Sinocyclocheilus anshuiensis | reverse complement strand
AGATAGAAATAAAATAGTCAGATAGATAGATAGAAATAGTCAGATTAGATAGATAGAAATAGTCAGATTAGATAGATAGATATAAATAGTCAGATTAGAGAGATAGATAGATAGATAGATAGATAGATAGATAGATAGATAGAAACAGTCAGATTAGATAGATAGATAGATAGATAGATAGATAGATGTCAAGCTATACCTGCATTTGCCTCTTCATAGCTTGGAGGCATGTTTCCTTCAACAGTTTGGACTGTCGGTGCAACCTGTTAATGAACATATCGAGAGAATATCAAGAGCATGTAATATAGAAGCCATTAATGTTGCCAAATAATGACATGAAATAATCATTTAATTCACTTTCAAAATGGCTATAAAACTGAGCAAACTCTCATCTTTGGTAAACATATAAAACTTCAAGCTGTATGTCAATTGTGGTCCATTTTTTACAAGAAAGAAATCTGGGATCAAATGTTTGTATCACCGCAGTGTTGTTTATAAGCATATATAACAGATATAGACTAAATAAATCAGATATAGAACATATGACATCTTATGAAAAAGATCATTTTGATTTTATGCATGATTGCAAGATTTAATGTTTTAGTTAGTGTAGGAATAACACTGGTAATAATAAGGAAGCTTGATTTATAAATAGTCTGAATAATCTGCTTATAGCAATGTGCCGGTGAAGAAGCAATATCTTGTGAGGCTTCTGGATTGGTTTTCTGTGAGCATGACATCTTTTGTTCAGTTTTAATGCCACTAAATTGAAAACTATTATAATGTCTTGCATTAATTCACTTCTGCTACTGTGCTTACAGGGTTTGAAGAAAGTCTGCTGATTCTATTCTATTCTATTCATCAATAAAATGAAATCTTACCTTTTTCTGTGTCATTGTATTTCGTTGTTTATTTCATTTTTATTGCTGGCAGATGATCTGATGTCACAGCAGACGGAGCAGCTGTAGTCCTCTGAGCTGGATGTGGGTCAGTCTGTGCTTCATGTGGAGATTTACTCCAGTCTTTTATAGTGTCTGATCCCATCAGTCCCTCCTCCACACAGGGCTTTCACAGTTCATTCTAGCAAAGTCTCAGTGCTGGACGGCTTTATGGGATTGAGCGGGAAAATACCGCCTTCAACACAGAGGCTGGGCTTTCATTTGATCTGTGACGCAACCTTTTCATTAGAAAACAGCTGTGCTATATTAAGAGTTACGTAGAATAAAGAAGCACATTATATACTGAGGATAAACCCGGCCTGAGGGATAAAGGTGATGCTGCGTAAGTACATAAGAAGATGACATTACTTGAGAGGAAAGTGTGTGAGGTTGGTAATGAATGCATAGACATATAATAAGTACAGTACATCATTAATCCTCCAAGAGTTTTATATAAAGTACAGTACAATAAACCACCAGCACACAAACACTGACACTGATGGAGCTCTAGTACTGTGTTCCGTGGGTGATTTCACAAATGTGCTTTTCATTTATTTATTATTAAATATTTTCATGAAAACAATAATGATTGTGGTTGGGAGACAAAAAAAATGGAGAGAAGAAATATAATTTTTTTATACTGTGGTGGCCAAAATGATTAGAACACTAGTATTTTCACCCACTAAAAAATGTTTTTTAAGTAAGTAGCTGTGGCATTGTCTCCAAGAGCTTCAAGAAAGCTCCCTGAGAAACTCTGCTCAAGTGCACCGAGGGCAAAAGCTGCTTTAAACACAAAGAATGCTCACACCAAATGTTGATTTGATTTAGTTCATAGAAGTTAACTGATAAAGAAAATCTATTTATGACATTATTTATGACAGCATTTTTACAAAAGTGCCTAAGACTTAACAGCACTGTAGTTTTGCAGGAGGTTTCTTGAAGCGTCTCGGAGACACAGTTCTTCTGGATTGAGTCTGTCTCAGTTTGTTCTGTTTCTTCATGTGACTCCAGACAGACTGATGATGATCAGATCAGATCTCTGTGTGGAGCTCAAAAATCTCACTGGATTATTACAATTAATGGCCAAATGAATGTTTGGAAATGTAAACTGATATTTCCTACTGACACACTACAGCAAAAGATAGAAATAACTGACTTAAAAACATATTTAGCTGCTGAAAATACTAGTGTTCTACTCATTTTGGCCACCACTGTATATATCATGTAAAATATATATTTTAAAAGTACAAAATTGAAGACAAAAAGGCATCTTCGTGGAGCATTCTCACAATGGGTCAATAAAAAAAAATGAGAAGGATCTAAATGCAGCTTCGTTTTATTTGATCCAAACACAGGTGATAATCCAAAGACAAACAGCCAAAAATCATAAGAAAAACAGCAGCTGTGTGTCACTTCACTTTTACACACACACACACACACACACAAACACACAC
>NW_015558761.1:145149-151695 GCF_001515605.1 Sinocyclocheilus anshuiensis | reverse complement strand
CGCGCTCACACTCACTCTCACACACACACACACACACACACACACACTTGCGAACTTCCCGAAGCACTTCCTTTTGGTGGAATCTTGAGCTGTGTTCTATTTGTGAAGTGGACGAGTGAGGTTTATCTGGACAGACCCTCAACCCCTTGTTTTTGAATGAGAGAGTGAGTCTACTTCATACGTGCTCTTCAGGCAGCTTTATAGACCACAATGCAACACAGGTATTGCTTAAAAGCTATTACATAAGCAATATTATACATATGACCGGTGAGCGTGATTTGACCAAGTACAACATGTTCCTGGATCAACATCCTTGTTGATCCTGGAACAACATTCCAATTAACCAATCAGAATTGAGGGATAACTTTTCAGGAAATATCTGTTTTAGATTAACGATCAGGATTAGGTGCTTCTACACTCTTGTTAATCAGCTATTATTTCACACTGATTTTAGGAATAAATGATGGGTAAGGTTAGGTTTAGGGGTGGGGATTGGGTTTAGTCTTTAGTCTTTAGTATTTTTGGACAGTAATGTTGATCCAGGATCAACAAAAGAAGTTGATCCAGGAACATGTCTAATGAGCTAATGAGCTATTAAGAAGGTTAAAGGTTTATTTCTATAGTGCCTGGACGCCTCCATGTCACTAGGGTAAACTGTCGTACGATTTGTGTTGATTTAATTAATAACTCAAAATAACAGTCAGGACTTTCTTTCACAGTCGCAGCACAACCTGTAAGGTTTCAAATGTTTCACCTGCTTGACGGCGTGTTCTCTGCTCTGAGGGGAATCTGAAGGAAATGTCCCCACAAGGATAGTAAAACCTGACATTTTTGACAATTTTTGACCCACGGGGGGGGCGGGGATTAAAAACAGTAAATGATGTTTATCTGAAAGTGTAACAATGCAAACAGGTTTTCTGTAAGGGGTAGGTTTAGGGAATAGAAAATATCGTTTGGTCAGTATAAATGTAATAGAAGTCTATGGAAAGTCCACACGAAACAAATGTGTGTGTGTGTGTGCCACGTTAAATGTTCAGTGTTTTTTCTCTTGTTATTGTTGGATTTTAACTTGCAACCTACATTGGCTGGACAAGAAACTGTAAATAATACCTTGTAAAATCATATTTTAAGATTTTATTCAAACTAATTTAATTTAGTTTGTCACTGTTACTGTTCATGTTGATGTAGTATGACACAGTAACCTCAAGAGGGCGCACTTACTGCATATAAGTCCATATACAGTGGGTACGGAAAGTTGTGTGTACATTAATGAGGAAAAAAAATTAACTTAAATGATTTTAGCAAATGGCTGCAATATAACAAAGAGTGAAAAATTTAAGGGGGTCTGAATACTTTCCGTACCCACTGTATATATATAGGTTTCATTACAAAACAAATGTTATTTTGTGTAGAATCTGGACTAAGTTTCCATTCGTTAACGTTAGTTACATTTGTTAACATGAACTAAGAATGGAAAATACGTCCAAAGCATTTATTATTCTTAGTTAATGTTTATTTAAACATTTCTTAATACATTATTAAAAACAAAAGCTGTGGCTGTTAATATTATTTAATGGATCTGAGCAACGTGAACAATTAATAGTTAATAATTCACGTTAATAAAACAAAATTGAATACATACTATAACAAATTGCTCATTGTAAATGTTACTTAATGCATTAACAAATGCTAACTAATGAGACCTGATTGTAAAGTGTTATCTATATTTTATATACTTATTCAAACATACATAAATCATTTTAAGGCTTTATTAAAACTGATGTCATTAATGTTACTGTTCATTTAAATGTAATATGGCACAGTAACCTCAAGAGGGCGCACTTAAAGTATATAATTCCATAGCAAGCATTATTGGTTTCATGTACTATACATATTAGTAGTTATATCACGTAGCTGTAAAATCTCTCTCATTATATAATTATTCTTTTATTTCTATATTTCTATATTTTTTCTTAAGAATCATGTGGCACTGTCAAGACAGTGAGAGGAAGGAGTTGCAAACATTAAGACCACATGAGACAGAATTAATAATGTTAATCTTTCTTAATCTTTCTCTTTTAAACCACAACTACACAGGGCAAAGGGAAGAGGGCAAAATGCAAACTGGGTTTCTCCGTTCATCCTCATTCTACCAAGAGCATCTTATTAGCCTAACATTTCATGTGAAGAGGAAGTATTCACTATAACTGGAATATTACATGATTAACGGCACATGATATACAGGTTGATTAACACTTTATAAACAGAATAATCTGATAATAATTATTCTAGTCTGATTATTCGGTGCTACAGTACTATACTGCAATGGCACCATAGTGATATAGTCTTCAATTTGTTGATTAAAAAATGCATGAAGGGAAACAAAGATTCCCATTCCCACTTGAACCCCTGGAGCCATTATTTAAATGAAGGTGGAAATCTTGGCATATATCATACATCAGCTCCATACACACTGGCTCCATTTGCCAGTTGCTAGGATACCATTGTGCACCATCAGCATTCCATGTGCAACGAAACGTGCAGAACAATATGCATGCATATAAAATGCTTTGCAAAACTTGAAAGGTAATTTTTTAATATCACATAATCTGCCAAATAAGCATAATACATTTACCAAATATACATTTAGATGCACATGAAATAAATGAATTGAATTTGCGTAGAAATGGCAAAGTCCACTTTTGCTGCTAAACCATCCTCTTTCAGAACATTCTGAACTGCAAAGGGTAGAATAAACCATATCCATGCAGAGCTGTTGTAAATGACGTTGGTTTAACACTTTAATAGACATCAAGGAGTCCTTTCTTCATTAAAGAACCCATTGTCCCTGACATTAATACATACTAGTCTTATACAGTTATAAGAAACTATCATACAGTATATTTCAATTATAATACATGTTTTTTACAACCAAGGTTTTGACTGCCTGACAAATATAAACAATATTTATAAAGGTCCACAAAGAGAATGTGTTTAATGAAATTATTGAATTGTGCAATTGAACTGAAGTTTATCTGAAAGGTTGATGATAAATGCATAGCATCTGGAGTGAGAAAAATACTTAGAACGTCCCAAAACTTGCACAATGATCTTGCACTGTGAGCCTAGATTAATTCTAGTTATAAAACAGCCATCACCTCAAAATCTATACCATCTTCGTGTTTTTACATTTCTTGAAAACAATCCTGAAAAGTCAAAATGTCCGGCATCTGCTCCATAATTCTGTTCCTCTTATGTTGCATTGGAAAAGTTCAATGTCAGTTTTATCTTGCGGTGGAGCAAGTCTCAGTTGTTTGTGTAAGTGCTAGTCAAAATCAGATGTTTATCCTGAAATATGCATGGCTTATTTGTACAAGAAGAGCACCCTGAATCTATGTTTTGACCCCTTATTAATGTGTAGACTTGGGTAGGTCAGGTAATTGTCTCTTTCTGTTCTCAGGGGTCAATATGGAAGGCTAGGAGTTTCTCGGAGTGCTGGTTGTTGAGGGTACGGAGGTCAGGCAGACGTAGCAGGAGTTTGGGGAAGAGTGAGCTGTCCTCTGGCCTTCGTCGAGTGATGAGAGCGCGAAGAGCGCCGATCAAATCCTCCTGGAGCTGCTCTACGGCCCCCACATCTGAGATACCAGAACGATCTGATAGAGAGTAACAGAAATATTGTCTCTCGGATGTAAACATTACAGCTCTGGTCCAAACTCTAGTAAGCTGCCTTGCTATCGCTCTACACAAGCAACTACCTCAGACAACTAGCTCAGTATTAAAACCATACTTCGAATAATGCTTGCATGTGATAATTCTCTCAATTACTGGGAATCCAAGGTACCTGCAGAAGCCAGCACCACAGCCATGAAGAGGGCCATCTCATCGGCCTCCAGACCCATGTTCCCCAGCTTCTCACTGAACTCGAACATGGCGTCCAGAAGACCGCCCATGCCTAGCACTCGCAGGGATGCCAGCGGGTAGGTCTGACCATTCAGGAATGTTACGGTACGCTCCTTGGCATCAAACAGCGAGCAGAACCTCACCATTAGAACCTGCAATAAAGTGACAGTGAAAGTGACAGTGAAAGTGACATGTGGCCAAGCATGGTGACCCATACTTGGAATTATTGCTCTGCATTTAACCCATCCAAAGTGCACACACACAGCAGTGAACACACACCCGGAGCAGTGGGCAGCCATTTATGCTGCGGCGCCCGGGGAGCAGTTGGGGGTTCGGTGCCTTGCTCAAGGGCACCTCAGTCGTGGTATTGAAGGTGGAAGAGAGCGCTGTACATTCACTCCCCCCACCTACAATCCCTGCCGGTACGAGGCTCGAACTCGCAACCTTTGGGTTAAGAGTCCGACTGTCTAACCATTAGGCCACGACTTCCCCAATGTATGTATATGTACATGTATATGTACACCAGAAACAAACTACTCGCAACCTTTGGGTTACGAGTCCGACTCTCTAACCATTAGGCCACGACTTCCCCAGAGGCTGGCCCGTATAAACCACATGATGAGGCAACAGGGTCATGAAGGAAAGGAATCTCTGGACCGTTTTATTAACGATTACTTCAAAAGAACTGATTTGAGGACAGACGTTGGCGTTTCTCACCTGAAAGGTTCCTGCCTTCAGCAGCATGACTTGATCATGTTGACTCAGGGCCTGAAACCCTGGAATGCTCTTGGCAAATTCAACCACTTCTTTAACAGCTGGAGTGAAGCACTGGGAAAAACTCTCCCAAACCTGTTGACTGGAGTGACTGGCTGGGGAGATGGGACATGCATTGAGAGGACATGCCTAAAAAAATACAGAAAGAGAAAGAGACCATTTTAAGTTATAGAACATAGTAAACTAAGACCAGCAAACAAATCATATGCCATCATAAAAACATACCAGAACTTTAGCACCAGGGCTCGGTCTCCAAGGACAAGACGTTTGAGTGGAATAATTGTTGTGCTTCGATGGATAGCTTTGAGAAGGTGTAGTTCCCTGACTGGGACTTGAAGACTGTGGGAAGTTATAGTGACTGTTGTCCATAACTCGGGTTGTCGGTTTTCTGTGGTGGTTGGCGACTGGGCATCTGGATCGGGGTAGACAGCTTGTTGTGGAATGGATGGAATGATCTTGGGGTGAGATGCTTGGCTGAGGGCGGGATTGGCAGTAGCCGGACTCTTGAATTGGATTATGGCGGAAGGAAGAAGGATTGTTGTTATTGATGTTGTCGTCATCGTTAATCTTCACTAACAACTTCTCCCCGTTCACAAAGATATTGTGATAAGCTTGCGAGGTAGCACTGATGGCCTCTTCTGACTGGCCATCTTCAGGGCTGGAAGGACTCTCGGTGGGTGTAGTACAGGTGATGTCCATGGACGCTGATTCATTAAGGCTGTTCATGTAACTCTGCATTTCGTCCAGTAGGCGTTGTTTCTCGCGCTTCGGAATGCGCCCAAATCGCACAGCTGGAAAAAATGGGGGTATAAATGTTACTATACAGAATGGTGATACAAAAAGGTGTCCATTATCTTACAGCTTTACAATAATGCATTGTGGTATAAGAGGCTGTGCTGAATTGTGAATATAGTAATGGCTAAATGGGATTGTTAGATGGGCAGCAAAACCTTGATTGCCTTTACTGATTTATAAAAAGGCCATTAAATACAAATCTTTAATTAAAAACTTCCTGTAGACCAAAAAGGGGACAGTTTAGGCCAGTTGTGGCCTAATGCCCATTGCTCCAGGTGTGTGTGTGCTCACTACTCACTGCTGTGTGTGTGCACTTGGATGGGTTAAACAAATGTGTTAAACTGAGTTTAGCTCCAACCCCTAAACACACCTGAACCTGCTAGGCATGCTAAAAACTTTCAGGTAAGTTGGAGCTAAACTTTGAAAGAAAGTAGCCCTCAAGGCTACAGTTTGGACATTCCCGCAGTAGAGCATGGCACTAGCAATGCCAAGATCATTGGTTTGATTCCCAGGGAATGCAAGAACTGATAAAATGAATGCCTTATTTTTTTTTTTCACAAAAAGATATAGTCCCTGCTATGAACTCTAATGGCCCAGGTTTTTGTAATTTTCCATGTTCATTCCATCTCGAGCACAGTAAGTATACAACTTTGACCGGATAGATGCTTTGGACTCTCCAGACAGTCCTCAAATCTCTCGTACATGTGCTGTTGTCCATGCACAAGTCTGTACAGACACAAAAAATGGGCTGCCTGTGGACTTCATTGGACAGTGCTGATTACGAAATTTATAGCACATAGACAGGGACGTTTAAAAGGGAAGTATACTTTCAGCCTAAGGTTAACAGTTTCCTCTATGGATGCTGCGCAATGGCATACAGTACACAGTAGAAAGAGGTTCCTGTTTAAGTTTACTATCTTGCATTTACACATTTGGTAGATGGTTTTACCGATTACGGCTGCTGTGCAAAGCTTCTGTTCTACATCCCCCACGTTTTCTCATCCAGTCTCCCCTACTCTACCTCTATGAGCCATTTACAGATCCTACTACTGTATAATACACCTCCCCCATCCTTCT
>NW_015558761.1:133993-144852 GCF_001515605.1 Sinocyclocheilus anshuiensis | reverse complement strand
CCTCTCTCGGTGTCTCTATCCATTGGGAAGTGGGTCAGTGGGTCACCCAAGCAGAGGTGATGCCACTGAGGGTCACATTAGAATAGTTAAGCGCTGAAACATTGTATGGCAGAGGAACATGATATGATAAACTGGTCTGATAAGGAGCAAGTAAGTGTTGAGCAATGGGAGGTGCCTTCAGCAAGAAAGGTTAGGTTAAAACTGCTAAGACAAGCACCAATGCAAAACTAGGTCTTTAGGTCTATAATATAATAATGAGTTGAAGGCTTTTTGTGTTTAGAGGTGTCATATAGCACCATCACGTGAAGGCGTGGGTCAGTGTAAGGAGAGACGTCAAGGTTTCAGGTGACAAATGCAATGACATAATATAATGGAGGGAGATTAGCATCTATCATATAGTCAGCGATATAGAGTATTAGCTATGTTTTTTGCATTTGAGGGCACTACAACATTACAATAGCCTGAAAAGTTAAAACCCACAAAAGTTATTCATACATTCATAAACTTCCAAATAAATTCAAAATCTAGTGTAATTACAGTGTGACTGACTACTGGGGAGGAAAACCAGGTCAAATACATCATGTGACGTTGAAATATGATGGTGCTTATCACTTTACTTTCCCGCTTTTTAGGTCACCTAAATATGTACACTAGCCCCAGAAAATATGATTTATTATCAGCCCAGTTTACAAAGCTCCCCAGAGACAATACTGTCCTGTATGGGCAAAGTGTGCTAGAGGACAGATCGAAAAGATATTTTAGAATGTTTATGCATTGCATTCAATTGAAATAAAGGTCTCTTAGCTTCTGCGTTACATCGACAAAGCACTTTATTAAATCCCAGCTAGCATTTGGATCTTAATTAATCCTGCAATACAGCAAAGGAAGACCTGGAAACACATTAAACTGCAGTGTACTAGGAGTTCGGGCCATCTGTGTCCCCAATTCCCCAAATTAACCTGATTTGCTGCAGTTTTTACAGTGAGTGATGACTTGTGGGATTTCGGAGAGCCCACACTAATAAATCAGCGGTGAAAGGAAACTGTCAGAATGGGGTGTAAGCTATAGGTGCAAACAGCACAGAACAGATGGTGGATATAGGGTTGAGGAAATATAAAGGTATTTTTTAAATATACTGTAGTGGTGAGGTCATATTAGCAAAATTTGCAGGCAAAAAAGACTCATTGTCCATTGTCAATACAGCAGCGATGCATCAAACAAGCAGCTTTCTGTTGGTTAAAGTATCAAATTTGTGTAACAAACTTGAACCTGTTGCAAAATCTGCATGGGGAAATTGTTTTGCCCTTACTCGAAACCCCAGATTTGCAGATTCTGATGGAAAATATCACTGGATTTTCAAAGCGAAACTTTGCATTATGAAGTTGCTGATTTGTACTGAGCATTTTTATCATGTTGCTGAGCAGTTGCTAGGGTGCTGCATGTGGTTGTTAAGTGGGTTCTTACTGGCTTAAGTCCAACCAGTCAATATTCTGCTCTAACTGCTTAGAAACGTGCAGTTACTAGGGTGTACTGGGAGGTTACTAGAACATTGCTAGGTGGTTGTTTACCAACCCAGCAACATTCTTAACACTTAAGTATTTGTAGCAATACTGATATTTCCCCTAGCAAACACTGTAAATAACTATGTTTAAAGCTCATACCATCTCTGGACATGCCGACAGAGAGGCACTTCTTAAATCGACAGTGCTGACAGCGATTGCGGTTCATCCTCATGATCAGACAGTTTTCATTCTTCACACACATCTTATAATGGATGTTCTGCTGGATACTGCGGCGGAAGAAACCCTGAGGACAACACAAGATTAGAGTGAATGTGTGTGTTTCTGTAGGTGTGTGTGTGTGGCTTTAGTCTCAGACTGACACTAAACACATCAGTTACGCATTTTGAGGGTTTTTTATGTGCATGTGAGTGTGTATGTGTCTGTTCTCACCTTGCATCCCTCACATGCATGGACACCATAGTGAAATCCTGATGCAATATCCCCACATACTTTGCAGAGCAACACCATACCTCCTGTTTCTAGTAACACAAATTGTCAACAGTAAGTTAGCAGTGGACGATGGTCACCAAATTTGAGACAATATCAAAAATGACTGATAATACTCACTGGTAAAGGTACCCGTGAACATACTTGGTCGCCTGCCGACTACTGGGTGAGAGTAGGTGTTTTGCCCTGATGATGTTACCATCGGTGTAACAGGGTTGACAGTGGTAGCACTGCTTACTTCTGGAAACTGGAAAACCAGTCTGTTGCCCCCTGCAGAACTGGCATTGCTTCCAGTTGGATGTTTATTAAGGTCACCAAACTCAGTGAAAGAGACCTCCTCCGGGGATGAGGGTTGAGAGGCTGGAGATTGGGTTTGGTATCCACTGGATGGGCTTCCTGGACTGGGGCTGGCGCTTCCAGTTGAGCCTGCATAGAGGATCACTCCTCCACCTGTGTGTGAAGGAAAAGGAGGGAAAACAAAGAATGTTAAATTAAGGGAAGTTGGTCTTATAATTTATATCTAGCTCTGTCATGAAACTCCAGATGGTGCAGACTGATACATCCTTAATGCAATCTGCTAGTAATTAAATTGTTCACTACATGCACAACCAGATTGGTCTCTGGTACATCAGCAGCCAATGAGATTGCTTACTCAACATTTAAAAAGTCTGGTTCGGTGTTCACTGTAAGTTCGCTCCTCAGTAACCCTCCACTTCCCCTAGCTCCACCTGTCTAGATTTCATGTATGCTATTTGCACAGCATAGCTACATGCTCACAGCAGCTAGTCTGCATAATGTATTGCCAATAACAAGTTTCTGTAATTGTGAAACTGTAACTTTGGTGGACTTAAACTTGAAAAATGTTGTATATTGATGTCTTTCCGCGGTTTAAATAAAATACGTTCTGATGTTCATTCGTGTTTATTTCATGCTCTAAGTAAATATGAAAAGACGATCGGTTCACATGCCGCTTGAACTGAGGTAATACAGTGATATGTCACGACACATTAAAGAGCCACAAAATGGTATTTATTGTTTGAATTTCTTAAAAAAAAAAAAAGACAAAATTTGAAAGCTGAGACCTTGTTTCATACCAAAATAACCTGCTCTGTCTGTCGGCATGTTGTCAGTTTCCTTTTTGCTCCGCAATGTATTTTTTACTGCGTTAGAACATGACGTGTAGTGTGAGAGTGGCATGGCTTGTCGGACATAGCGACAGTAACTAAGGAGGGAGAGTTTTTACGAAGGGTCAATTGCTCTGTAGGGGCAACAGCGGAATTCACTTTAACAGAATTGGAAAGCATTAACTTACAGTTTTCTTCATATCCCCTGCACCTTACACAAGTATTGTGACTAATTTCAACCACCAATAAGAATGTGCAGTCATTCAGTTTTACAAATTTTGCATGTTTAAATTCATTCTACAGAATTCCTCAAATCTGTCATTTATTTGAGGCTTTTCCCCCCACACCAGACCAGTAGAATGTTTAAAAAAAGCTTCCAGGACACTCATTTCTATATATGTAAACTCGGAAATGTCCCACATGTTTGAATCCTGTGCTGCTCCCAGTCTGTCAGCTCATCCGTCTCCATGAATCACATGCTTCTAACCGAGCCTCTGGAAGCCAGTGTGAGAGAAATGAGCCAGGATGAGCCAGACTGACTCACGTGTGCAAGTGCATCGTTGAGGAATCGGATTTATTTCAGCGAGTCGGTTCACTTCAGTGATTCGATCCGTTTGAGTTGCGTCTCCAAAACGTGTTTCAAGGAAATGCATGCTGAATTTCACAAGTTGTGTGTTAGTTCAATTCCTGATTTTTATTATGTTCTGAATTACCTTTTATATTTGAGCTTTTTAAATGTCGTTTTTTTTTGTCAGCTCAGTGCTGCCACCTTTCTAATGCGTTTTCCTTGCGTCAGAAAGTCTCCATCGTGTTTGTGCAGTTGCAAAGTTCGTTCCTACAGCTCAAACTATTACTCTTATTAACCTTCCCGAGTCACCCCCACTTTCTTACTTGTCCAGAAAGATTTAACGGTCTTCTTCAAATCCTTAAAACTCATGCGTCATAAAAAAAGCCTTTAAACTATGTAATCTTTCGAAGATATTTTTTTGATGATTAAGCCCTTTGTATTGTATTTTATGTATTTATGTACTTATTTTTCTTTTTTTCATTTTCTAGTTATGTTTATTTTGGTTATCTATGTATTTTTTTGTTATGCTGCTATTTGGACTTCTTGAATTGTATTAAGATTTTTCTTACTGTTGTTTACTTGGTATTTTGTATGTTCTTTCAAGCATTCAAAAAAAAAAAAAAACCCTTCCCAAGTCAGTTAAACCGAATCTTTATAAAGAACCGACTCCAAAGAACAATTTGTTTGCGAATCATAAACACGGATCTGAGAACTCCCACGCGCGCTGCTCGCTCCTCCAGAGCTGCCAGCCACCTGACCGCCGACTCACATGCGCTCCTGACATAGTGAACGCCCCAAAGCACAAGCCTCTTTCCGCAGTCCCGTGTCTAGAGCAGCCACAGTACGAGAGAAAAAAAAAGGCACAAACTTGCCAGCCTGCTGCTCACGTTTGAAGAGGACATAAAAACAGTAACCAAGGCCATATTTATGCGCGCGTGTTTAGAATACTCGAGTCACCGGAAACCGGAGTGCATGAACGGTCACGTTTACTCGACATACGAGCTTGTTTTGTGTTTGCCTGCTTTTTTTAAACCCAACACATTTCGCCTCATCTCACTTGCTTATAACGTGATGCCTCACAAATGGCTTGGAATATAGATTAGGCTACATTAACTATCCTTCCCAATTTAATTCCACCTGAATTAACGACCGTTGTGGCATTTTAAAAGGATACAGGCAGACATAATAATTTCCCTAAACACCACGACATACTAAACCTTTGCTTTAGTGTAATGTGTCTCACATGCACATGGGTGATGAGTGACTCAAAGAGTGAATAAATGAACGGGTTATTGAATTTCAGTCGTTTTTGTCTGGATTTGCCCTTTTGCAGCTGCCATGAGGGAAAACAAACCTCCCACTCAAAAGCAATAATGATAACGGACAGATGTAGACATGGATACAATATCCAGTTGATATGCAAGTTAATTTTTTAGTATAATCACTTTGTGGATGGATTTAAATCAGAATAGTGTAAACGTAGGCCTATCTATGTTTAGTAGCCTATATGTTGTATTGCAAGGGTCCTCAACTCTGGCTCTCGAGGTCCACTTTCCTGCAGAGTTTAGCTCCAAGCCTAATCAGACACACTTTAACAAGCTAATCAAGGTCTTCAGGATCCCTAGAAACAGAGATCGTCTTATTATTGGGAGATGCGAGGGTCAATTACCATTGGGAAAATTATAACCGCTAACATGGATCATGTGAGGCACCTCAGCCAATCATACGATGGCCTCTGGTCATACCAGCAAAAAAGAGCTAATTATATAATTAATTATAGCAAATTATAGAAAAATCATAAACATTAAAATAATTTCCAAAATTAGTCTGACTGAACTATATTTTAAATATATATATTTTAGTAGGATTTTTTTCCTACTGTGGAATATCAATTATTTTGATATTTTGAGAAATGTCTCTTGCATATAAAGGACGTAAATGGTAACAAAAAGTACAAATACATAATACACAATATCTTCTTTTGTGTGTGAAAAAAAGAATGTTATACAGTTTGAAACAGCATGGGGGTGATAATGACAGAATGTTCATTTTTGGGTGAACTATCCCTTTAAGTAAATTCCATTTTCACTGGTTTTGGCAGGTGAGCTTTCTCAGTTGGGAGGCTTTGATTTCTTGTTTCAAGGTTTGTTCGTAGAGCTGGATGCCCTCAGACATGTGCTGCTGCTGAAAAGTAGGTCAATGTTGCTATCTTCTATAGGAGCCAACACACACGTGCAGTATAACTTATGCACCTTCCAAAAATGAACAACTATTATATTATCCTTTACTTTGTAATATAGTTCATTTATTTTTAACAGGATCCCTTAAAAGTGTGCATAATGCAATTAAGAATTAAGGAACACTATCAGATTTAGTGTTACAAGAATTACAAGTAACGCACTGAATTAAACATGTCATTAGATGTCAAATAGTATTTTCGTGTATTTTTACAACTTAGAAAAATATTTTTATATAGTACATACGAGCCATTCATGGCCTTAAAAGGAGCATCTTCTATCACATAACAGTGTGTTAAAGAGTTAAACAGAGATCATGCAGGCAGAGAAGAAAGATCTGAGCTCAGATCTGTGCCTCTTTGACTTTGACCCAGTGACCAGCCTCCCTCCCTTCAGAGGCTGCATGAGACACGGGCTGCCGGAACAAAAACACAAGCAAGGAGGGGCTGTGTGCCTGGGAAATCACGCGTGGCACGTGGAGCTCGGAGTCGATCCTCGTGACGGTGAAAGCGAAAGTCTGTCTGTATGAATACCACTGCGCCTGACAACACCATGCAGGTGGCAAACTGAGCGCTTTCTAAGAAATCCCCGGCACCAGATTCACAAAAAACATACTGGATATGACATGGCCAACACAGCTAGCTATGTGTTTCCAGAGATGTTCATATTTTAGATTTAAATGATGGTTGAACCTTTCAGCAAATTGTAGCCTGTGATCACATACAAGAAATTGTATATTAATCTTGTAATTTAGAGCCTACTGAGTTACTATGCATGTATCGTTATTATACTTGCTGCCAAAGCTTATTATAAGTTGGATACTTTACATTCAGACTTATTAAAAATACAAATGTCTAAGAGCTTTATAATAAATAATTTAAGATTAGCCATCTAAAAAACATGTTATTGGCTCATAAGGAATGCCATGTGATGATAGTAAACAAAACAGTGGTTTATTGCCAGCTGCGCCATAAATGTTGACTGTGTTTCCTGATCTTCTCACATGTTCATGAGCAGTTATTGAGCTACACTTTGAGCACGTGTTGGAGTAAATGTACAGGAATGTACAGGAGGAGCGCTATAGATGATGACAGTCAGTCATCAAGCGTGACTTGGTTTATGAATGACAGTAACCTGGTCGAAAACAAAAACCTTACAGTAGCCAAGGTTGGGTTTGGATTTTACCCACCCCCATAGCTACTGGAGACGGGTGTTAAATCACTAACGAAACGGAAAAGAATGAGGCTGGATAGCTTTTCTTTTTTTATGACTGCAAATTGATTTTTAGCAACAAGTCGCTGGGTTGGAGGTCACGCCGTGAACCAATTCTCGATTCATTTATGAGGATGATGCGTCATGATGTACAGTCTGGTCGCCCTGATTTTGCCAAGCAAGACATGTTCCTGGATCAACATTACCTTCCAAAAATACAGACGTAACCCAATCCCACCCCTAAACCTAACCCATAATTTATTCCTAAAATCAGTGTGAAATAATAGCTGGTTAACAAGAGTGTAGAAGCACCTAATCCTGATCGTAAACCTAAAACTGACATTTCCTGAAAAGTTATCCCTCAATTCTGATTGGTTGATTGGAATGATGTTCCAGGAACATGTTGTACTTGGTCAAATCACGCTCACCGTACAGTCTACCGGGAAGAGTGCGTGAGCAGAGCAGAGCGAGCTGCACGTGAGTTTGTTTACGTGCAACGCGAGACCGGAAATATTTGCCAAAACGTGGTAGTCCGTTTGCGATATAGTCCAAAAATGTATTTGACATTCATTGCAGTGTGCAGATGCTAAAAAGCATTGTGTGTGTGTGTGTAAAATGATAAACATGTCAACGTATAATGTAATTTAATTACAAATCTTGACAGTACATGTATTTATTTTATATTCAAAGTCAGTACCAATATATATCCGTGCCACCGTTTTCTAACGTTAAACAAGATATTCAAATAAATGACAAAGTTGGCTAAAACAGCCAAACGGGTGAATGAAACATTACTATCATCCGTGCAAATCATTTACCTGCATTCATTCGTGTTTATAGACAATACATTGTTTTTAACTCACCTGGACTGCCGTCCATGGTGCCTGTTCCTGGTGTTGATGAAGGAAATGCAGGTATCGGAGTCGGGTCTGTGTTTCAAATTCCGTCCGTACAGGTAAGAACTTCAAGAAGTCTGTTAGGCAATGTCTCGAGGAAGAAGCGACACTAATGCCAGACGTCCTTCAGGTAAGCAGGGCAATGTGCCGTCCTCACTCTTTGAAAGATGTCCTTGAAGACTGTGTCGCGTGCATTACAGTAGCTCTTTTCTTCAAAACAGTCAGAGCCAGTGCACTGGCATCGTTCTCCAAGGCAGAGCTGTGTAACAAGCCTCACACTAAACACCGGGCACGTTTTCAGGTGTCTTAAAAATGTGACTGAGCTTTCCCCCCACGAGTTCCCCCTCCTTTCTTTGCCCTTTCAATTGTTTGGGTTATTGTAGCTATGCCAAGAACTGTTGCTCCGTTTCACACGCCCTCCTTCTTTCCTTTCCAGTCACGCTGCTGTAGTAGAGCTGCTTGATCTTCCTTCCTCTTGCCTCCTCCTCCTCTCTGCTCTCAGTGGCAGGTGACTGCGCGTGGACTCGTTTGCCATCGGAATGACTTCTGCATGCGCGCGCTGCATGTGAGCGCTGCCCTACTGACACACATTTTATGCAAATGAGCGCCGCTCTGGTGAGGGGGAGGAGAGCCGTGGGGGAAGCACATGGAGAGGAGGAGGAGCGCACCGTGACTGCTGTTTACTTCCCTCCAGAGAAGATCCTCTTCTCTACAGTACACTCGACTGATAGGCTTGGAGCCATCGAGGGTTTGCCCGTCAGAACACCGCATCAACTGTTCTCAAAGGCACCCTGGTTCTCACGTTTTTGGCCTGCATCACACTGGTTTGGATGTAGGTCATGTGCCTAAATTAGAGACCCATATTTGAACCTAACTAAACATTGATGGGATTCATTTCATTTTCATTTCGAACAAAGCACAATAAGCATGTTCTATAAGCATGTTGCACCATTACTGGAGAAACATACCTGCCCCTCTGTCAATTTAGTTAACATTCATCTATAAGGCCTACATACATTTTACAGTATGTGGTCATTTATAAAAGACCAACTTGTGTCTTATACTGTAGTGTGTCATTTGGTCCCCCACTTTATATTAGGCCTTAGTGTACTCACATCAAAAAATTGTAGTTGTTGTGTTCATATTATAATGCATTGCAAAACACTTCTGATGCTATTAAGGTGGGATATGGGTAAGTTTAGGGATAGGTTTGGTGGGATGGGTCAAATGTAATTACAGAAATTAATTACAGATGTAATTACATGCAGTTATTTTTAAAAATATAAGGACAATGTAAAAGCATTTACGTACACAATAAGTGCATTTTACCAAATTATTCATTTAAATGTCAGTACAGTAGTTAAAGCCACTTAATATAAAACTGGACCTGTCATTTTTGGTGCTATAAATTACAGATTCGATTAAATATGATATAGTGGAGCCATGAAAAACATGTTTGTAACCCTGAGCGAACATTTACCAGGTTATACTACTGTACATACACAGTGCTGTTACACACAGATCAGGCGGTTTCATCCTGGCAAAACATTTTATTGTGATTGTGTCTGCCATTGCTCCGTCTGCTAAATCACCAATCAACAACGTGAACTGTACAGCAGACTGTCACACTGAACAATGCTGGCATTGTGAATTCACGTGTATGAGAACAGTCGTTGTCATTCTCTGTAACTGACAGCCAGGGGCAGACTTAGTGATTTGGGGGCCCTAAGCAAATTCCAGGTATGGGTCGGCAACACACCAGCTATGTGCTCTTTGACTTTTGTAACCCTTATTTTGTTCTCTCTCTCTCTCTCTCTCTCTCTTACTATAGTTTGTAGTTTATTTACCTCTTCACAACTTGTCTATAGTGTAGCTAAATTCAGTAAATAATTAGTCAACCTGATGTTCTTTTAATCCCATGCAACTTGTCTAAGGGTTCTGAAGGCATATAGGTTTTGCCAAGAAAAAAGTAAAATGTAAACTATTACTAAGAGTGCACGGCAGCTTGAGTCAGCGTGCTCAGAAAAAAGCACACAAGTGAATCATTTTAAGAAAACAACATGAATAAAATCATGACACACGAAATAGGAGGTCTATAAACCTCAAAAGTATGTGTATACTTTATTCACTGAGGTGAATATCTCTGTTGTGAGACAGTAGCTGCATTGTCATAATTTCAAGTTTACAACATGTGAGGCTCTGTGAGTGTAACTCCTCCAGTTCTACTCCCCTCATTCGCTCCGAGCAGGATTCGAACCAGCTTTCCCAGCACGGGAGGCGGGGGCATTAACAAGGATGCTGAAGACCGCAGCCTCTTGCATCAGTCACTAGTGTATCTCTTGAGATCAAGGGAGCTCTTAGTCGAATGTCACGTGTTGTCATCTAGAAATTACAACATGATGTGAACGCAACTAGTAAGACAGTTGTCATGTGAACAAATTATATGGTCAGCTATAGCCTACCTAACTTATTTTCTTTATGTTAATAATTAAAATGATTTTGCAACAATTACAACAAATATAACAATTTAATGAACTAAACATTTAATCGCTGTGTTATTTATAATGAATTATAATCAATTAGACTGCAGGAACCAATCGGTCTTCTTCCTGGACAGAAGACAAACACAAACACCTTCCAAAAACATAGAAATGGAACAAAAGGGACAATTACAATTCCTGCAAAATCGCGCTTTGATTTATGTCGTTTGAAATTAGTTATAATGACCATTAATTTCTTTTAAATTACGTTTCATACGCTAGTATCCGAAGCTATAGGTTGTGAAATCAAACATTTCTCGTTTTTTTTTTTTT
>NW_015558761.1:128058-133708 GCF_001515605.1 Sinocyclocheilus anshuiensis | reverse complement strand
GCTTTACATATCAGGCTCGTTCAAGTCCTCGGTGATACACACACAGTTCAACTCACTCGTCAGAATCCTCGGCAATCCTCGGCAAACTTCGACAATTGGTTGAACCGGCTCAATCGGTTCTTTTTGAGTCGGACGTGCTACTTCGGCTGTGCGTCCTGCATCATCAACCCAGAACTAAAGTTTGATTCAGTTTGATTTGTGAACCGGCTCAACCGGTTACTTCCTGAGAACCGGCTCAGAAGAACGATTCGTTCAAGAACCGACCATCACTACTCTGTAACGCTTCATTAATCACGGTATATTTCCGAGTACATCAACAGTAAACAGTAAACAGCATCCAAATTTAATAAACTCTTTTAACTCATATGTCATATACCACAAGTTCTTTACATTTCTTAATGGCCTTATGATTACACACTCGTTAAACTTGATCGGCCGCCAAGTGCTGATATCATCTGAATGAAATAAACTCTTCACAAAATACAATAAAAATATACATAAAATATTAACATATAATCTGCACTTAGACATCGTTAGTCTTACCTGCAAAGTCAACAATAAACACCTGAATTGTACAGCACACTGAACAACTCTGGTGTGAATTTGTGTGTATAAGAACAGTCCTTTTGGCTTTACTATCGCCATCTACTGTCACACGCCTGTACATATACACTATATACACTAGGTCTAGGTGAAATAATTCACATAATTACTTTTTTTGTTTGTTTTGTTTGTTCTTCGTTTTGAACTTGATTTTGTTCTGAAAATTTAAAATAGGACTTGTTTATGAAAACTGGCCATTTTATGAAATTGTATTTCCTTGCAACATTTATAAATGGGATGTTGAGTCTTAGCCCAGTTCTGTAAAGTCAACTGCAGTCCGTTTTGTTTTGTTTTGTAATTCTTCAATTTGAACTTTATTTTGTGCTGACATTTTTAAATAATTAAAATGCCTTCAAAGTTGTGAACTGTATCTTTCAATAAAACTTTTAAGAAGTCATCCATCCATCCAACCTATTATCCAAACCTCGTTGTCCTTCTTAGGGTCGTGTGGAGCTGGATCCTAAGTCAGCATGTTGAGCCTTAAGTGGAGAAAAACCCTGGATAGATGGCCTGTCCATCATAAGGACTGCTCACACTCACAATGGGGCTCAACTTGGGGCTCAAAATTTACCCCTCACAAATTGAGCCAAGAGACCACTTTTTTTTTGAAAGCAGTTTATTTTATATCCAAAGTGATTATTCCAGAGGATGCAGCACATTCTGATGTACATTATTTAAGTTGGACCCATTACTGTCATGTGCTCACTTTAAACATACTGTAAGTAAACACTGGCTCACCCTGCTCTCCCCTGCTGGTAGATCACAAAAATGAAACTACAAATGAGCGGTATACAAATGTAGTATACAAATCTAATAACATTAAAGGGGTCATATGATGATGCTGCTAAAAAGAACATTATTTTGTGTATTATTTTGTATATAATTACTGATTATAATGACTTATACTGTCTTTTTACGCGTTGCGTTGCATTGCATCGTACCGTGTAAACATAAAACTCTGTCTACATTTGTGATCAGAGAAATGACAAACAACAAGTGCTACTCTACTGCCCAAAACTCGCGTTTGAATCATCAGTGGCAACGAAAAACACAGCGGCCTAGCATGAGGGGAAGCCCCGGCTTAGCGTGCGCTGAGGCCGGGATAGAGTGAGCTGAGGCAGAGTGAGCTGCTAGCGTAGCAGCTAGAGTGAGCTGAGGCTGGGCTCGCGTGAGCGTAAGCCCCGGCTTAGCGTGAGCTGAGGCTGGGATAGAGTGAGCTGAGGCGGCGGGGTCGTTAGTCTTTGCAACTTTACAGATCTTCTTTATGCACCAAGAGCTTGTAACACTCCAAAGAGAAAGGAAAAATTGAAATCGCATCATATGACCCCTTTAAGAAATGTTTCTTGAGCAGCAAATCAACATATTAGAATGATTTCTAAAGGATCTAAAGGACTAATGATGCGGAAAATTCAGCTTTGATCACAGGAATAAATTTACAATATATTACAATAGAACTATAATTTACAATATGACTGTTTTATTTTATTGTTGATCAGATGACCTTGGATAAGCATAAGTCTATGTTCTCAAACATTAAATATTTTACTGACCACAAACTTTTGAACAGTATAAGTTTAACATGTGACGGTAATTGTTAACAAACATCATGACACATTTTCCTAGAACACATAGCCATGTTCTAAAATAGATTTATGCTTGAAAGATTTGACCAGCCTGCTAACTATTGCTAATAAGGCCATGTTTTCCACGAGTGGATGGTATACTGTATAAGGGGACAGGAGACTATAGAGTCTAAAAATAGGTCTGCTGCATACTGGGTCACTGTATGAAGAACCTGAAACAGAAAGAGAGAGGCCAGAGTACAGACCGTCACAGAAAGCTTTTACACGTTAAGAACATGTTAGAGGGCTAATGCAAGAGAAGAAGAAGGGGAAAACAACAACAACATCCAAACTAAACATTTTAGACGGACCAGTTGTGGTTGGTTGTTTGAATGGATGCCGAAATATAGTGAGGACTGTCTGAAACTGAAACTTCAAAATTGCTGCAGTTTGATTTATTTTAATTTACTTGTTTAACCAGGAAAGTCCCACTGAGATCTCTTCTACCAGGGAGTCGTGGTCAAGATAGGCAGCAAAGGACAAATTTACAAAGAAATACATAACACCACACAATGAACAAACACAAAATGCAATTTTCTAAAAACAATACAAATCCTAGTCAGTTATTAAAACATGTACACTGTTCTATATAAACAGAATATTTTTAAACATACACTCTAAAAAATGCTGGGTTAAATATAACCCAGCGCTGGGTTAAAAAGGGACAAATCCAGCTGGGTTGTTTTGACCCAGCGATTGGGATGTTTTGAACCCAACCGCTGGGTCAAAACAACCCAATAGCTGGGTTTGTCCCTTTTTAACCCAGCGCTGGGTTATATTTAACCCAGCATTTTTTAGAGTGTAGCGAGGGATGGTACAAATTCCATATGTAATGTACCTTGAAGCTTGTTCCACACATACGGAGCATAATTAGAAAAAGCAGATCGACCTATCTCTGTATGAAACATCAGCATCTTAAGTAAGAGTTTATCTGTTGATCTGGTATTTTAAATATCTATGCAGTATGTCAACAAACTAGATATATACTGTGGTAATTCACCCACCAAAGCTTTTAAAATAAAAAAATAACGTTTTTTCTCCTTAAGCACAATGAAGTCCGTTTTGTCATTTCATATACATTACAGTGATGTGTACGGACACTTGTAACAAATCGTAAAGCAGCATGATAAACTACATCCAGTTTTTTCCAAAACATTCAAAGGTGCATGCATATTAATTATATCACCATAGTCCAATACTGATAGAAGAGTACTTTCTACTAAACGTTTTAAAGGAGAAACATTTTTTAAAAGAAAAAAAAAAGAAACCTAACGTTGGTCTCAATTTTTTTTAAAGGCTATCCATACCAGATATTTTCAATCTGTGTACCATTTAAAGTTGGAATCTTAAAATCATTTAATGATAATCTGGACCATGTAAAAATCATGTATTTAGTTTTTTAGCATTCAAAACTAATTTCAAGTTATCAAGAGAAGAAACTATTAAAACTATTCAATTAGTTCAAATAGAAGTGCTTAAGTGTTTATATAACAAAATAAATTTCCAAAAAAGAAAAAGAATTTACATTAAAAGCATGCAGCCGGCTTACAAATTTACTTAAGTGTCATGCCTCCTTTCCATTTGGTGCATTCATAAACGGCTACGAGGTGAAAATATGTTTATTCTTCGGTTAAACAATTTGTAGAAGTATTTTTAAAACAGTAACAGCAACAAAAAACATGTAACTGTATGTGTGTGCAAAGAATTGGTGCACTTATTAAATAAGAAAGAATTAACATCAGATTGTTTATATAATAATAAAAGTTAAAAATTAACATTAAAAAGCTTATTGTGGTACACATTTAAAGAGAGATGAAGGATAAACAATTAATCATCAATAGCCTATAATACTCATAATTTACAAAGGCAATACAAAAGTTTAACAAAACATGTCAAACTTTTGAGATGTGCAAGTAATGTGAGTCTTAATGGTTGCTGTTTCAGTGTTCAAACAGCACGAAGACTCAATAAAACATTCTTCTGAGAACTGGACTTTAATCAGATGAAGGATGTTTTTATACTGCTCTGCCACCTGCAGGCTTGATCGAGCATCTCTGGCATTCTACTCGTTCACATTATCTGCATGCATATTATCTTTATTCATTATCTATTAGTCATAGGCTATATAATTACTAATATTAAAACTAAAGAGCCATGTTAGGCTGGTCTGAACTTTCTATTTTAACTGATTTATTTACTTATTTATTCATTTATATTCTAAAATAAAAACTTGAGGCATTGCTAAAACCAAAGTTTTAATTATAGAAAGAGCTCTTTACTCAAAGTTCAAGTTGAAAGTGTCTACAGTGTTTATGCACTCAACACTGTTTAGCACTGAAGTAGTATTGATCACAGGAAGTGCCTAATAATAACTATATTTCTTTATATGTAGACATATGTATTTATATGTGTATTTATATATCAAGGCCTCTGTATTTTTGTAAAATCATTTAGGTGAGAGCGCTTGATTAAAATCATGCATGATTTCTGATGACAATGCTCAATCTCTGAACAAGAGGTGTGGACACAATGAACCATCCCATGTTTACTCAGCTGATCGTGTTTACTGTCTCTTAGTCATTTCATATTCAGTATTACATATCAATTAAGATTCATTGTCTGAAGATCTTTTTCCCCTTATTGTTGAATTAGTCATCCCAGTGATTGAGAATACAAATGAATCAAATGATTCAGCTTTGCCAATGTTCATTTTGTTGTTTTGAAACATTTCTTGATGATCATCACACTTACCATCAACAGAATATGAGACAGTGATCCACATATTTGTATATATTTCAATAACTTAAAAAAAAGATCATAATTAAAACTCAGAAAATGTATGCATTCTCAAAAATATGACTTATAATAAGAATCGAAATTTAATCTGGTAACTAATTATCTAACTAATCCTTGATTAGTTAATTATCTAACTAATTCTTAATGATCACAATAGCCACATGTAAAGGGTTAGTTCACCCAAAAATGAAAATTGGGCTGCGCTTTACTCACCCCCGAGGCATCCTAGGTGTATATGACTTTCTTCTTTCAGACGAATCCAGTCAGAGTTATATAAAAAATTGTCTTTGATCTTTCAAGCTGTTTAATGCCACTCAGCGGGTGTTGCATGCATCAGTCCAAAAGAAGTTAAATAAAAATCTCCCATCCATAAAAAAAGTGTCTCACACGGCTCCGGGGGGAGGGGGGGTGGTGAAGAAAGGCCTCCTGTAGCGGATCGATGCGTTTTTGTAAGAAAAATATCCATATTCAAAACGTAATAATCACTTGAATCTAGCTTGCGCTCACACTGTTGTAAACAGAAGCAGTTCCGGGGGAATGACGTATGAGTTCAGGTTTGCGCATGCGCCGCTCAGAAGTGACGAATGCGGAAGCGCAGGGGAGAGATCAAAACAAAACAACGGTCACTA
>NW_015558761.1:113423-128023 GCF_001515605.1 Sinocyclocheilus anshuiensis | reverse complement strand
TTTCCTCCTGTTAACAAACGTTGGTTTTCACGAGACTCACCGGCGCATGCGCAGCACTGACCTCATACGTCAACCGCCCGGAGCTGCTTCTGTGTTCAACTGTTGACGCAAGCTACATTAAAGTGATTATTACGTTTTGAATATGGATATTTTTATTACAAAAATGCATCGATTCGCTACAGGAGGCCTTTGTTCACCCCCCGGAGCCGTGTGAGACACTTTTTTTATGGATGGGCGATTTTTATTTAAGTTCTTTTGGACTGATGCATGCAACACCCACTGAGTGGCATTAAACAGCTTGAAAGATCAAAGACCATTTTTAATATAACTCCGACTGGATTCGTCTGAAAGAAGAAAGTCATATACACCTAGGATGGCTCTGGGGTGAGTAAAACGCAGCCCAATTTTCATTTTTGGGTGAACTAACCCTTTAATCTGACAACTATTATTTCACAATCGCCTTTGAATAAATAGCGATGTCATAATAACCTGTTCGCTTCAGCTGCTGATGTCTGCTTGGTCTACTTCTTTCTGTCTCTCATTCATCTGGCTTTTTATTTCTACTGCTTTTCTATATCTTATCACCCATACATTTATCAGTGAAAAAAGTTATAGTTATATAAATATAGTCATTATTGAGGATTTGGAGGTTTGTTCATGTTCACTGCAGGTAGTTAATTATTATATTACTACTTTTTAATATTTTAACTGAAATTTTAATTGAACCCTTTTAAAAAATAAATGTCTTTGCAAAGAACTTGCAGTTGTACTCAGTATATGAACCACACGAGGGCGCCCTTACATCAACAGATAGAATTGGCTCTATTTCAATTAATGCGTTAGAATCTGATTTGAAATGCCACACATGAAGTTGAATTGGAATGACTGGAACAGATTATTTATTTATTTATTTAGCAGTTGACAGCTGTAACCCAAACACAATCTACTATGAAATTGATAAAATTAATTGAATTTAATTATGTTTTATTCATAAATTAGCTTTTTCATTTGGGATAAACCCAGTTTAAAAATAATATAAATTTACTATAAATATAAAGCGTAGTTGACATCTAGGCTATAATAAATATATGACTACCTCTATAATATACGAGTGCATAAATGACACTATTATGAATAATGAGGCATCAGCTCGATTAAGCGGGAACGGACAAGCTTTTCAGGGATGATGACGGCAACTCCCAAGATTTCAAAGGATTTAAAACCATCCCAGAGGGATGGCCTTTATTGCTCGACAGGTAAGATTATAACGCTGCCTTTTGTAACGTTATTTATTTAAATGGGTCAAAACAACAATGGAAGGCAGTTACCTGCTCAAAAGACACCAGGGATATTAGTTTACGTTATAGCCTATCTTTTGTTTTAGGAGAGGGCTGAGTTTTGATGTTGTTAGTGATACAATGATCATCTCAAACAGCCATATTCATCCAAGCTGTAGAGCAGAGCCGAAGCCTAACTCACTTACTGCAATTACTAAAACATTGTTCCTCCGCAATGGACTTTACACCTCAACCGCTAGAGGGCTAATGAAATCTTCCGTACTGCAGCTTTAACGGTTAACCTACTGAGTTTACTTGTTAAACCTGCTTTCTGGAACACCTGTGTTAAGCATAAGATTTATATTTGTTGGACAGTGATGCTAGTGATGTGCAGAATGCAACATAGGAGATGTTCATAGCCTACAAATGAGTCTGCATACAGAGAGGAAGAGAGGATTAAAAAAAAGGAGGCATCCAGAGAAGTAAAAGGGTGTTTGTCAGGACATGTTGTGATGGGCATGTTGGTATAATTACAGAGTGAGCATGGTGTTTGGAAACTCAGCATACAGCTCTGCCAACACACACTTGCAAAATACCTTGAGCCTGGAGCATTCAACGCCCTAATTCATACAGACACTCTTATAAACACAAACACATGTGCGCTCACACACACCAACCCATGAAATCAGCATTATTGGCAAATCACGTTTAGTCAATGTATATGCAAGCACACCACAGGTTTGAATTTGCCCGAAAAGTTGATGAATACATTCCAAAAACTGCAGCTATGCAAACTGCAACATTGCATTTTGTTGAATCATAATTTTTGTAACTATTTATTTGTATCTATCCAAGCTGGTCATATCTAGAATTGTGGGCATCAGATAAAGCTCTTAGTTCACAGTCCTTAAAGGGTTAGTTCACCCAAAAATGAAAATTCTGTCATTAATTACTCCCCCTCGTGTTGTTCCAACCCCCGTAAGACCTTCGTTCATCTTCGGAACACAATTTAAGATATTTTTGATGAAATCTGAGGGCTCTCTGACCCTCCCATAGACACCGCCACACGCTTGCGGCATGATACTGTCGTGAACGCGCGTCCACAAGTGACGCAGTAGAGACGAAAATGTGGAATAAAGTCGTTATTTTTGTTTTCTTTGCACAAAAAAGTATTCTCATAGCTTCGTAACTTTACAGTTGAACCACTGATGTCACACGGACTACTTTGTCGATCATCTTGGTACTTTTCTGGACCTTGAACGTGGTAGTTACCTTGCTGTCTGTGGGAGGGTCAGAGAGCTCTCAGATTTCATCAAAAAGATCTTAAATTGTGTTCCGAAGAGGAACGAAGGTCTTACGGGTTTCGAACAACACGCGGGTGAGTAATTAATGACAGAATTTTTGGGTGAAGTAACCCTTTAAAAACAGACTCCAGTTTTGTTTAGGATACTGGCAAATCAAAACACAGCAAAAAATTAAATATCTTAAGTATTACATGTGCACACTTTTTAAAATCATAAAATCCATTATAAGAATTCTTAAATGTCACTTCACAATATGACTGTTCTGTATTTTGGATGGTTTCCTGACCTCCTGACCTGCTCGTTTAAGCAAATGTTTAAAAGTTTTCTCACTTTGACAAAGGGGATCAATTCTAACGATGCTTCAAATTATGTTTTCTCAGAAATAACATTTTTCATTGTTGTTACCACAGGACATGTTCCAATACCGTATGTTTTTAAGTGTGGCTTGAGTGTCCATATAGCCACTGTATATACACGCAAAAGGTAAAACAACAACAACAACAGTATTTTTGAACTAAATTTGTTACAGATCAGAAGGCCTGAGGCAGTTGTTAATAGACTAATTTTCATTGTTGTTACCACAGGACATGTTCCAATACCGTATGTTTTTAAGTGTGGCTTGAGTGTCCATATAGCCACTGTATATACACGCAAAAGGTAAAACAACAACAACAACAACAGTATTTTTGAACTAAATTTGTTACACATCAGAAGGCCTGAGGCAGTTGTTAATAGACTAATGCATTAGAGGACAGCGTCTCTCTAGTGGTGATTTTAAACTCATGCTCCTGGCAGAAACAGCAGAAATTGTACAATTGTTTCCATATGTGCATCAAACTGCTTTTCCATTATTCAAACTCCTCCTTCTCGTTTTTTGTTCTCTCTCTCGTTTTCTCTCTCCCTTTTCTAATAATTTGGAGTTTTAAAAACTTTATGATATCTGTTTTAATCAGAACAACCTGGCACATTTTGGCATGGCTACAAACTTATGGTAATTCAATCATTGTAAGGGAGAAAGAGAAGAAATCAAAGTTACAAAGAGAGAGAGAGAGAGAGAGAGAGAGAGAGAGAGAAAACAGAGTAAAAACAGAAAGACTGTGGTAACCATCTTTCTCCCGACTGTGAGGCGATTTAAGCAAAAATAGATGTTCCATTACAGATGGAGGAATGGAAAGTAGTGAGGGCTTAAGTGAGGGAAAATGGCAAGAAAGAAGAAGAAGAAGAAGAAAAAAGAATGACTGCAAAGCAGACGAGAATCTGACAGTAATGGCAGTTGATGGACCTGAGTTCACAGCAGGTTTATGATGACATCACTGGCTTATTTCAGAAAGTTTTACTTCATACCAAACGAGTGTAGTTAAACATGTAACACACACACACACACACACACACACACACACACACACACACACACACACACACACAGAACTTTTCCCTAAATACCCATGCTGAATACTAGATTTAGATTTTCAGAAGAAAATGTGAGTGTTGTTTGCCATGCAACCACTATGATGCCACGGTGTTGTGGGTGGTTGCTAGGGTGTTGTTTTTTCATTGCTACAGTGTTCAGAGCGTTTTTTTTTTTAGATGTTGCTAAAGGCTGGAATACACGACTTTTAAAATCTGAAGAGATTTTAAAACACTAACAATGCACACTTACCGACTTTGTAAGTAGTCACAGGGAAAAACTGACCATCATACACTAAGCGACTAAGGATCACACACTTCTGGACTTTAAAGTCGTTCCAATCACAACAAACTCACGCAGAGACACGTGCCTTGTTGCCAGGAGATGCGTGACAAATGGAAACAATATGTGGTCTAAAACTGGTTAAAAATATCAAACATGTTTGATATCCTGCGACTGGATGGATTCATAGTCTGAAGGGTCTGTGACCATCATACACTGTATGAGTTTTTGTCAACTCAAATCTGCAGACTGGCAGTGACTGTTGACAAATAGTGTCAACTTCTCCAGACTGGCAGAAATCTGGGCAAAATTCATGTAACGCATTTCAGCCTTAAGCAGTGTTGGTGAAAGTTACTTTTAAAACTAATGCAGTACAATATTGCGTTACTCCCTAAAAAGGTAACTAATTATGTTACTTAGTTACTGTGACGAGAGGGGCGGGGCCGAGAGCCGTGGGAACGGAGCGAGGCCAGTGGAGTAATTGATAATGAGCGACACCTGCACCACTCACCGGTCTCGAGTCCCACGGAGGAGCTCCGGAAGGATAAAAGGAGGAGTTACGTCAGTGAAAGACGAGAGAGGACCAGGCCTGGACTTTGTTTTGTGTGCGGCAGTCGTCCGCGAGGGGCTGCCGCTTTACTTTCATTTTGTGTTTGTTTATTTTATTAAAGTCTTTAAACGTTCGCCGGTTCCCGCCTCCTTCTTCCCGTGACTACAAACGTTTGTTACAGTTACTTTTTATGGAAAGTAATGCATTACGTTACTTTTAAGTTACTTTTTAAATCTGGGCTGGGCTTGCTTGTTTGTTTTTAATATAAAAAGTTCTTCATTTACAAATGTAAAAGCCCTTTCACACCAAAAGTGAAACTACATAACTTGCATTACTTGTAATGCGTTCCGCCCAACACTGGCCTTAAGGTGTTGCTAGATGGTTGAAAAGACCAGGGGTGCGTTTCCCAAAAGCAACTATTGTCGCAAGTTCCGTCATTACCAATAGAGTTCAATGGAACTAATGACCATAGTTAGCTAACGATGCTTTTGGGAAACACACCACAGCTTGGAGCAGCATACGTTTCCAGTCTAGATTGGAGCTGGTCTAATGGTGAAGCTGGTTGACTCAGAAAGTGTTTCAGGCAAAGCTAGTTAAGAACACAGGTTGGGACACCAATGGACTGATTTTTGGGGTTCTCAGAAATGTAAATATTCATAGTTGGGTAAACGTATATATATATATATATATATATATATATATATAATGCAACAATGCTTAGGTAGGTGGTACGTGTCAAAGTAGCAGGACCCAAGGTTTCCCAGCAGAACATTGCCCAAAGCATCACACTGCCTTCACCAACTTAAAGCATCACTCTGCCTCCGCCGGCTTGCCTTCTTCCCATAGTGCATCCTGGTGCCATGTGTTCCCCAGGTAAGTGACACACACGCACCCAGCCATCCATGTGATGTAAAAGAAAACATGATTCATCAGACCAGGCCACCTGGGCTTCTATTGCTCCGTGGTCCCATTGGACAAGGGTCAGCACGGGCACCCTGACTGGTCTGCAGCCCCATACATGTGATACCTCTAGTCATCAATGAGCCTTGGCCGCCCATGACCCTGTCGCCGGTTCACCATTGTTCCTTCCTTGGACCATTTTTGATGGATACTGACGACTGCAGACCAGGAACACCCCACAAGAGCTGCAGTTTTGGAGATGCTTTGACCCAGTCATCTAGCCACCACAATTTGGCCCATGTCAGACTTGCTCAAATCCTTACGCTTGCCCATTTTTCCTGCTTCTAACACATCAACTTTGAGGACAAAGTTCTCTTGCTGCCTAATATATCCCACCCACAAATGGCGCTTTTCCACTGCGTGGTACGACTCGGCTTGGTACGGCTTCCCGCCTCACGAACCTTTCCCAATCCCGTCCCCCTCTCTCTCCCACTTAATTTCCTGTCCACTCACTGTCCTATTGAAATAAAAGCATAAAACGGCAAAAATAAAATCTTTCAAAAAGGTTACTTTACAACGCTGCTGATGAGAACCGATCTTTGAAAAACTGCGATCTGATCTTGACCATGATGACAATCTGGCATGTGCTTCAGCTGCAGAAACTGGAAACAGATTCTGGTGCTCTTTGACAATCTGCATAATGAACTGCGTTTGTTCTTCAGTCTTTGAGAGGAGCATGCTGTACTCTTGGATACACCTCTTTGCAACACCTCTTTCTTGCATTTGCATTGTTTGCCCAGGTACCAGGATCTTTATTTAGGAAGAATAACGAAGACGTTGCAAGAGTTCTGCCATTGTTGTGACATGTTGCCAAGTATGGTAACCCATACTCAGAATTTCTACTAGATTTTTAGAATTTATACTCAGGGTTGGGGGATCAGTGTTTTGTTCAAGGGCACCTCAGTCGTGGTATTGAGGGTGGAAAAGAGCGCTGTACATTCACTCCCCCCACCCACAATCCCTGCTGGTACTGAGACTCAAACCCATGACTTTCAGGTTACAAGTCTGACTGACTCTCTAACCATTATAGGCCACAACTGCCCCTCATCTCTGAAATCAGAAACAGTCAAAATTTTATCAGTAAACAAAAGATTTACAAATATCACCAATCAAATCATGAAGTACCTGTTGATAAAAAGATACATTCTTTGAGCACACCCTAAATTACAAATTATCTGGATGGAATTTTGCATACATTACTAACTTCCAGTGGAGAAACCAATGAGGGGGTGAGAGATTAACATTTCCAAAAAAAACAATAAGGGCCACTCTAATATATATATGTTAATAACAGTGAAAATGCTTCATCACAATCTGTGATGATCCATGTCCGAAACACAACAGATGCAGGTGAGCAAAATTCATTGAATTTGCAAATGAAAAGATTCCACTCAAAATACTCTTCCCAAGATTTTTTAAAATTTTTTGGGGGGTTTCTTCAGTACATATGAAATTCTGGTCACGCCTTATTTTAAGGTCCATTTCTCACTATTAACTATCTATTATCTACTTCTTTTGTCTCATTAAACTCCTAATTTGCTGCTTACTAATAGTTACTAAGTTAGTTGTTAAGTTTAGATATGGGGTAGATTAAAGGATCTAAAAATATTGTTATGTAGAATAAGGCATTAATATGTGCTTTATAAGTACTAATAAACAGCTAATATGCTACTAATATGCATGCTATAAGCAACTAGTTAATAGTGAGGATTGGTCCTTAAAAATAAAGCGCTACCAAAATTCTGTCATTCATTCACCAGGAGAAAATCACCTTTAATATCACTATTACACAGTTTGTATTTAATTTTTGTATCTGTAGGCTAAACCTTTTTTTGCTTATATTTGTGTATGGGACTGTGTGTGAGCAGCACATGGCCTTGTGTCAACATGCATGAAGTAATTAAATGGTTTGTATGTGTTTCCATGGCAGTGGAAATATATAAATGACTTCACATTTGGGCGTCTGCACAATGAATGCACTCTTTCATTGGTTAGGATGTGAGCTTAACTTTATAACCCAAAAATAAAAACTCTCTCTCTTCCCCTCTGTCCATTTCAATCTCATTTTCTCCTCTTTTTCTTGCCAGGTCTCTTTAAATGCAGCACAGTGTGTGTTTGCCCCCGAGTGTGCGTGTTTTTTTAACTTTTGAGTATGAAACACGTTAGCGTTTACTTTCTGCTTAACATCTTTGTCTGTGTCTGCTTGAGTGTTGTGTGTGTGTGTGTGCATATTGTGTAAAATGATGGTGATGCATATGTCGAGACACAAGCAGACGTGCACACACACAACTTCACATGACATCAATCTATGTGGACTGTGTAGTGATCTCATTACAGACAACTTGCTGTTGATTAAAGCCTACTGTGTCACACACACACACACACACACACACACACACACACACTTCTCTTTTCTCTTTTCTTCCTTCAGCCTGAGGCTCACTCCATTCTGCGGTTTCTCCTCTGCTCGCTTCCAAACGGGGCCCCATTTTATGTTCTCTAAAAACTCACTCAACCGTACTTTCCTTTTTCTGTTCTTTTCTTTACTTTGTTGCTCTCATGCCCTCATATATTTGTTTTACTGATCTGTATGCATTGGATATATTCTTATATTCCCTATTTATGACATAGGAATATTTGTTAAATACGATGATGTGTACAGTAAAGCTTCTGTCATGCCTAATTAATTTACTCCTGCAAACTAGCAGGTATATACAGTGGGGTCCAAAGGTTTGAGACCACTTTGAAAATCTTTTTTTTTTTTTTTTTCAAATTTGGAAATGAAAAGAATAGTTAAAGTTATGATTAAGTTATGATTGACAAAAAGTGTATTTCTGTCAGGACCACTATCGTCAAAGATGATTGACAATTAGCATACAGTTTGGATTGGCGGTATGGTTCTGTTCTGGGCAAGAACTCCCTGCGCATCCATGCAGTCTAGCATGGATGAGAGCAGGGAGAGCAGCGATAATCCCCCAGGGTAAACAGAACAGAACCAACATAAATGTATTGCAGATATCGTTAAAGTTCAATAATGTTATGTACACATTTTAGAATTAGTCTGATTCAAAGAGAATCAGAAGGCTGAATCCCGACTGACAGAGGAGGAGTTGGGGATGGAGGAGGGTAATTAGCTATTGAGCAATGCGAAAACTGCTGGTAAAACTGAGGGACCTTATATATGAATGCTTAGATAGGTGTGGTATTCCCATAGGTTGATGGGGATCAGCTGAGAGTCAGCTGATGCGAGCTTGACTAACGTGACCTGCCAGAACTAACGCTATGCTAGATAATTGACAAAAAGTGTTTGATGTGTCTATACACATGTATTTTGCTCATTCTAAGGCTTTTCACACTTGAAATAGTTAACCCTGGGTCAGTCTAAACCCCCAGTAAAAGGGAAACCTGGGTTATCTTGTGTAATGTTTCACACTGCTCATAGTTTACCCAGGGTTAACAATTAATTCTGGGTATTCATACGCTGTATATTACTAAAACTATTTACATCATGATTTTCCTGAATGGATGTTTTGAACCGTAAAGGTAAGAATTAAACTCTTACCAACTCCAGTTGATGCATTTTCAGGCACCATTTGACATTTCTCCCCTCAAACAATGAAACAACTGTTTATACAACACAGTGTTTCTGTAATTGTAAACACGAGGCATGCGATTGGTTGTTGGTTGCTAAGCACCTTGTCTTAAAGGGGCCATGTCATGAGAAATGAAATTGCCTTGATTTTTGACATAGAAAAGGTCTTTGTACCATCTTGCAAATTACATAACTTAAAACCTCCTCTTCATTATAAACAAATCATTTATTTAATCAAGCTTCAAAAATGGCTTGTTTTGATATTGGGGATCTGAAGTCACAGGGGAAAATATATTTGCACATAACTACCTCCAGAGTAAGTCGTCAAAGAATAGTTATACATCATCACACCATAGGCCCCACCCACTAGCGATCAGTCATTTAACGGCTGACGTCTTACCTACACCGGATGTGAGTGTCACGTTACGTCAAAACCAATTAGAGCCCATTTTAATCACTAACGCTATCTACAGCACACAGATGCCCATTCACTTTGTGACATAGTCCACATGGCTGAGTCTGCTGACAATAGGACAAATGGAAGAGCAAAAGAACATGCGCAAGAAATTTATTATATATAAGCATACCTCCATACTATTTAGTAGGCAAAAAGCAGTAGGCGAAGGAAAAGTATGCATGAAATCCCAATATCCACAAAAGAGTAGGCGATTTACCTGGTTGGAGCACTATTTCTCACGAGATTCGGACGTTTGTATACTTAAGTATCGTTCAAATATGCCTACTTACCTACTATATAGTAGGAGAAATGGGTACGTAAGAAGAGTAGTATGTCCGAAACCACAGTTTTCATAAAAGAGTAGGCGAGAAATCCCCGGATGTCTTACTGCGTCCCACCCAGACTCCGAAGTGCCGATCGAGGGATACTTTTCTATCCCACAAGCCCACGCGAGAGGATACGCCATCATCGAGCATGATGGAGAACAGCGACGAGGGTGTTTACAAATGTGAGTATTATAAATAAAAAACACCAGTACTTGTGTTAAAACTGCATTTGTTGAGCTACTGTAGAGTAAACTGTTAAATTGCTGAAGGTGTAAGACACTACAGTAACGTTACAGTACATTTGTGATTTTGCTGTAAAAACACATTTTATTATGTAACTATAGCAAACAGGGGAGCTCCACTAAGCACACGTACATCTCCAAAGTGATTTTACATAAACCATATACATCTTAAAGACGATTACTAAATATCTATGTTTGATTTGTGACAGGAACATTTTCTAAGAATTGCAGATGTGCGCATCACAACATGAAACAGACATCTGAGTGAGAGATGTATGTGTACTATTATAGTAGAATTCACTGTTGTCAACACACTGCTTACATTAGATGAATGTAATGTAAATCTGTAAACTGACAGGAACATTTTCTAAGAATTGCAGATGTGCGCATCACAACATGAAACAGACATCTGAGTGAGAGATGTATGTGTGCTATTATAGTAGAATTCACTGTTGTCAACTGCTTACATTAGATGAATGTAATGTAAATCTGTAAACAAATCTACATAGAGTAACGGATCATAAGTTATCTGTTTTATTTGTCCATTAGTACTGTTGATAAATTGAGGAACATTTGTGTTGGGTAAAAAGCAGTTAACACATCAGCAACTACCTCAACATGTAAATGTAGTATTGAGCAGATAAATCACAGAGGAAACTTGACTCTTGTCTGGATGTTACAGGGACAGATGAGACACATGTGTACTTATGCAGAGTGCAGAGTGACTGATGAAGGAATGCTGCCATCAAAGGCTTTCAGTGAGTACACTACTGAAATGAATAAAACATCTTTTAAATCTTAAGTTGTAGTTTATTTTAATTATTGTAATTTCAAACAGAGTTATTACAGCACTTTTCTGATTCTTGATTTCTGTGCATTTGCTGCAGAGCTTTTGTGGTGGAGTAGGTGACGGTGGCATTTGTGGAATAAAGGGAAAACCTCAAATAAAAATATAAAGTAAGATCATTTTGTTACTTCTAACACAGAAATCAAATGACATTGTACTATTAAAATGACTGCTTTTGTATTGTGTTTGTGCATCTTTGTGTGATCTGAAATGTCCGCAGACTGGTGTGAGCAGTGAGGATGGAGAAGTCCACAGCAGCATCCTAGAAATGGTCCAGTGACATAGATGAGACGCTCCATCACTCCACCTCTTACTGTCTCATCTGGACCAGATGTTGCTGTGGTCACTTCATCCTCAGTGAGCCCAGAGCCAGCTAGAGCATGTAGAGAAAGTCCAAAAGATGCTGAGGATGTGATTTTGGTCAGGTTTGTTCTGCTGGTTTCTGTTCATACAACATCAGTCAATGAAACCCAAGTTTCAGAAGCTTCAAAAGCATCATCAAATAATGTCATGAAGCTTCTGAAAGTCAGGCTCCATTGAATGATACTGTATGAACAGAAACCAGCAGGACAAAAATCACCTTTGGTGTTCAGAACCCCCCCACCCCCACCCACCCCACCACCAAGGAATGAACAGCGTGGAGACGAGTAAATAATGACTGAATTTATATGTTTGGGTGAACTAACCCTTTAAAGCCACAAATAGAAATTGCATGAAATATATGTATGCATTTCTATTATAGTAGTACCTTGAAGAAATAAACTTTAAGAAATAAGCAGCTTTATTGAGCATTTGTGCCCAAGACACAAAAAAGGATTTACAAAAATCGCATTTACATTTTTGCATTTGGCTCTTATTACAGGGACCCCCAATCCCCCTGGAGCAACCTGGAGAAAAGAGCCTTGCTCTGAATGCTGACAACATGAACTGTGAAATGTTTTACTCTGTTTAATTGTTTTACAGGTAGTGGTGCTCATGGAGAGCAGGCACACGAATGTTTGGAGCAGACACAGCAGCAGCCAGATTGTTGCGCACATGTTCTCCCACTCTTGTTCAACATTATGTGGCTCAGGGGGCGTCATCATGGTCTTCCTCATCCTATCTGTGTACTCAGGCAATGATAGCCTCGATATCCCCTTTCCCATCCTTGATCAGATTCCAGTCTGACTGCAGCAATGAGGGACGTGATGGATGGCAAAGACAGGTGAAGGTGGACACAGTGGTCAACTGCAGAACTGGCACAGCTGTGTTGAGATGGCGGTAGGGTTGGGGGTTCACCGTTAATACATAATTGATAAAACGATTAGTTTGAATAAAGCTTTGTTTAATGTGTTGTTGATACACACACACATACACACACACACACACACACACACACAATATTAATATGATATAATTATTTATTGGTCAGCATTTATCATTATTATTGCTCATAAGTGTTATAAGTGCGGTAAGGACCCATCAGCCCGCGCCATCGAGAGTTTCATGATAGACTTGGCATTTAACACAATGTGGAACAGGGTTTCATAACCGTAGGTAAAAAGCGGTGCTAACCTCGCTACTGAATTGCAAGATACGAGTGTGAAACGTTTCTCTGGGGTTAAAAGCAGGGTTTAAGCACAGTGTGAAAAGCCTAAGTTTTATGCATGCAATTTTAAAGATCGAATATTATTTGAAATACAACATAGAATACAGTACTTTTAAAATGAATGTGAAAGATCTGAAAGAGTCATAGCACTTACAATATATACATTCCCTTTTATTGACATTTTAATCAAAAATCTTTTTATTAACTGCCTATGTATAATAATAATAATAATAATAATAATAATAATAAAGTAGAAAAATGCAAATAGAAAAACATCCACTGGTAGTTTCCAACTTAAGAACGCTATTTTTCCTTTTCAAATACCAGTACTTAAAATCTTCACATACATTTACACAACACTAACAGGGCTGCCCTCCAACCGCTAACAGTGGTTGTAACAGTAACAACTCCCACAACCTACCTTTTCCCAGTAAATATGAAATACTGAACACTGAACACACACATATGCATTCTTACACAGTTAAAACCTCTAGTTGCTATGTGTGATTTTTCTAATTTCTATTTCGTTTTCATTGGTCACTCACATCTGTTTCCTTTGATCTAGTCCCTTTGTTCTGCTCCAATCCACCATATAAGCGATTTGCACATGCAAACGATAGCTACCTTTTTAGATGTTTTGGACTGACAGAATATGCAAATTTGAGGGAAAAGAACAGATGCTGTTTCTAACATGCAGGCCTGGATGGTTTCTTCATCACTACTCTTTTACTAATTCCTTAATTCCCACCATATTTCTGATATTAACTATCAAACTAATCTGATTAATTTGATCGTTTGCTTTTATTCTAAAACCGTGTTGTGCAGTGCGTTAGCATTTGTTAGCTGGTTAGCTTGTCATTTGCGTTTCCATTCACGTTTCTATTCTCGTCTACTGCTGTTTTCTTTTTTTTTCTCACTCAGTTTTTTTCACGAGTTCATCAAACAACAGTGGTAAGTCAGAATCATTCTTCAATCACGGTGAGTAATGGATTCTTCTCCTGCTATTGTTGTTTGCACCTTTTGCCAAATGTATAGTTTAGCTCTCTCTGTCGGCGACGAGGAATTCACATGTGATAAATGCAGGGAAATAGTTAGGCTGACAGAGAAGATTTCAGAATTAGAGACACGCATCCAAACTTTAATTGAGGATAGTAAGAATGTGAGGGCTGTAGATACGGCTTTGGATGCGAGTAGCTTAGAGAGTCCTGTACATTGTTCGGTTCCGGTTACAGAGCCCGTGCAGCAGGGCAATTGGGTGACAGTGAGGAGACATAGTCGCGGGTCAAAACACCGCTCTTCCGTTCCGATCAAAACATCAAACAGGTTCTCCCCACTCAGTGATGCACCCACTGAGAAACCTGATCAAAGTGCTCTAGTTATTGGCGATTCTATTGTACGGAACGTAAAAATAGAGACACCAGCCACCATAGTCCAATGTTTACCGGGAGCCAGAGCGCCTGACATCTTGGCAAATTTAAAAGTGCTGGCTAATGCTAAACCTAATTCAGTAAGATTGTTATTCACGGCGGCGCTAATGATGTTCGCCAGTCGGAGATCACTAAAAATAACTACAGGTTCACAAGAGGTGTGTGAACTTGCAAGTACGATGTCAGACACTGTAATATGCTCTGGTCCCCTCCCTGCTTACCATGGTGATGAGATACATAGCAGTCTGTCATCACTCAATGGTTGGATGTCTAAGTGGTGCCCGCAGAATAACATAGGTGTCATAGACAATTGGACGAGTTTTTGGGGCAGACCTGACCT
>NW_015558761.1:112520-112896 GCF_001515605.1 Sinocyclocheilus anshuiensis | reverse complement strand
GATCCACTTTCCTGCAGAGTTTAGCTCTAACCCTAATCAAACACACCTGAGCATGCTAATCAATGTCTTCAGGAACATTAGAAAATCACAGGTAGGTGAGTTTGATAAGGGTTGGAGCTAAACTCTGCAGCGCATTGGCCCTCCAGGGCAAGATTTGAGAAACCCTGCTATAGAGACTGTGTCTGTTCCTCAAACTAGAAAATTTAAAAAAAGTCCAAACCAATTTAAGAGTAACAATTTAATTGATGTTCAACAAATAAAAAAATTATATAATACAGAGAAACAAATTATAAAGCTTGGATTATTGAATATCAGGTCCCTTTCTATGAAAGCGCTTTTTGTAAATTATATGATATGACTCTTCCTTCTCTTCCCC
>NW_015558761.1:101498-111443 GCF_001515605.1 Sinocyclocheilus anshuiensis | reverse complement strand
CCCTTTCACCTAGATATCACACTATAGAGACTGTGTCTGTTCCCCGAACTAGAAAATACAAAAAAAAGTCCAAACCAATTTAAGAGTAACAATTTAATTGATGTTCAACAAATAAAAAAATTATATAATACAGAGAAACAAATTATAAAGCTTGGATTATTGAATATCAGGTCCCTTTCTATGAAAGCGCTTTTTGTAAATTATATGATATGACTCTTCCTTCTCTTCCCTCTCTTCCTTTTCTGCTAATGTCTCCACTGCTAAAAGGACATACTCTCATAACAAAGTTAACAATTTGACAGCAGAATCTGTCAAGCACATCTTACCAGCAAACATACACTCTGTCACGAATCCGGTCCATGGTCATCCGTTCAATCGCCACCAGAGGTCACTCTTCTGTTACATTGACTCTCACACTACACAAACTGTTGCATGTCATCCCGGACTTCATATCTCATCATCCATTGCACTGATTGCACACAGCTGTAACCAATCTCACACTCACTATATTAGACCCACTCAGATCCTTTTCAAACTGCCGAGTATTGTTTAGCGCTTATCGCTCATCGTGTGATAGTTAGTCACGTCTAGTTTGGTGCCTGATTGCCTGTTTCCTGATCTCCTGCCTGTCTTGGATTCTTCTATTGCCTAACTCTCTGGACATTGTTCGCCGATCTCAGACCCATGCTAGCCTTTGGATTACTCTTCATCTGGTCTCTTCTATTACTGTTTGCGGTGTATCAACCCATGCCTGTTTCATGACCACGCCTTATAATAAAAGCATGCAAATCCTGCCTGTCTTGGATTCTTCTATTGCCTACCTCTCTGGACATTGTTCGCCGATCTCAGACCCACGCTAGCCTTTGGATTACTCTTCATCTGGTCTCTTCTATTACTGTTTGCGGTGTATCGACCCATGCCTGTTTCATGACCACGCCTTATGCCTTCTACCAGGATTTATCTCTTGCCTTGCCTTCTATATACCTGTTTGCCATTGTCTCTTAATAAAAGCTTGCATATGGATCCGTATGTCTCTCGCCCCATAACAGAATACTCGGCCACACAAGGATCCAGCGGCTTTTCAAGTGGACACTGGCCAGGTATGGACATTGCAAGATGGTTAATAGCCCTCAAACAGGACACAAGATCGCTCGAGGACTATATTCAAGAGTATTTGAACTTTGCTTGTTTTTCTGATCTGCCGGACTGTGTGCTCATAGACTTTTTTTGTGAGGGCATTAATCAGCCGCTCAAATCACGTTTAATTTGTGAAGGTCCCCGCTCATCTCTCAGTCAGTTTATGGACTATGCTTTGTTGACTGTTGGTTCAACGTTCACTGTGGGTGTCGCGGAGGAACGCGACCCCGCACTCACTTGTGTAATGGCGGCCTCACTAGAGCACGCTCACAAAATGGTGGACACAACAGCGCCCCTTTATGTCACAGCTGCCCATCCTGAATCAAGTAAAGTCACAGTGGACCTTCATGAGTCAAGTCAAGTCACAGTTGATCGTCATGAGTCAAGTCAAGTCACAGCTGATCTTCCTGAGTCAAGTCTAGTCACAGCTGATCTTCATGAGTCAAGTCAACTCAACCCCTGATCGCAAAATGGTGGACACAACAGCGCCTCGTTATGTCACAGCTTCCATTCCTGAATCAAGTCAACTCACAGCTGATCTTCATGAGGCAAGTCAAGACACAGCCGATCTTTCTGAGTCAAGTCAAGTCACAGCTGATCTTCATGAGTCAAGTCAACTCACAGCTGATCTTCCTGAGTCAAGTCTAGTCGCAGCTGATCTTTCTGAGTCAAGTCAGTCAAGTCAGGTCACAGCTGATCTTCATGAGTTAAGTCAACTCACAGCTGATCTTCATGAGGCAAGTCAAGTCACAGCCGATCTTCCTGAGTCAAGTCAAGTCACAGCTGATCTTCATGAGTCAAGTCACAGCTTCCATTGCTCAGTCAAGTCACGTCACAGCTGATCTCCCAGAGCCTCGTCACATCACAGCTGATCTCCCAGAGCCTTGTCATGTCACAGCTGATCTCCCAGAGCCTCGTCACGTCACAACTGATCTCCCAGAACCTCGTCACGTCTCAGCTGTTTGTCCAGAGTCTCATCACATCTCAGGTGATCTTCTAGAGTCTTGCCATGTCACAGCCGATCTTCTAGAGTCTCGTCACGTCTCAGCTGATCATCCAGAGTCACGTCACGTCTCAGCTGATAATCCAGAGTCACGTCACGTTTTAGCTGATCATCCAGAGTCACGTCACCTCACAGCTGATCATCCAGAGTCATGTCAAACCACAGAACCTCCTGAGATGGCGGTGCTCGCTCCAGATCCTCCAGAGGTGGCAGCTGAATCTGCGGAACCTCCCGAGGTGGCGGTGCCCAGCAATACACTTTCAGCCTGTCATGTCATGGTCGAAGGAACCGTAGATGAATACTGTACCTGTCCTGTTATGGAGGATGTTAATGAACTCTACCCCTTACCTGAGGTTACTACTGTAGAACCTCCAGAGGTGGCGGCATCTGCTGCAGAACCTCCAGAGGTGTTAGTGGCTGTCCTGTCACGGCTATGGAGGCCGTCTGTGAACTCATTTCCTGTCCTGTAACGGCTATGGAGGCCGTTAGTGAATCCCCTGCCTGCCTTGTTAGGGCTATGGAGGCCAATTATAGACTTTTGTCCTGTCCCGATCCAGCCGAGGAGGCTTTTTGTGAACATTCTGTCTTGCCAGTCCCAGTCAATGAATCTAAATATGAACTCTCTACCCGTGTTGTCTCCACAAACATCTCTGTTGAATCATCCGTCTTGCCAATCCCGGTCAGTGAGTCAAATTATAAGCTGTCACCTTGCTCATTCTCTCCAAGTGTTTCAACTGTTGAACCGTCTGTCGGTCTAGTCAGTCCAGTTTCCATCAATGCTCATGATTCTGAATTGTGTGTCAATGTGTCTGATGATGATGTTGCTGTCTGTCCAGTTTCCGCCAATGACCCCGAGTGTGAACTGTTAGACCGTCCAGTTTCATATTTTGCTAATGAAATGTCTATCAGTTCAGTTTCAGTCCGTGAGCTTCCAAGTGTGTCAACTGTTGAACCGTCTGTCGGTCTAGTCAGTCCAGTTTCCATCAATGCTCATGATTCTGAATTGTGTGTCAATGTGTCTGATGATGATGTTCCTGTCTGTCCAGTTTCCGACAATTACCCCGAGTGTGAACTGTTAGTCCGTCCAGTTTCAGATTTTGCTAATGAAATGTCTATTAGTTCAGTTTCAGTCCGTGAGCTTAATGTTGAATCATTTGTCTGTTTAGTCTTGCCTAGTGTGTCTGGTTTCAAAGTGTCTGTTCTGCCGGATTCAATATGTGAGTCGAATTACGAACCATCAGTCTGTCCTATTTCTCAGAGCTTGAACTGTCTGTCACGTGTATGGAACCCGCCTCGGAACACTCGATCCCAACTGTCATGAAATCAGATGCACCCCACCTTTACCCCGGTGGCCCTGTCCACATGTCTCTGAGCTTGAACTGTCTGTCACGTCCAGGGAACCCGCCTCTGAACACTCGATCCCAACTGTCATGAGATCAGATGTACCCAGCTTTACCCTGGTGGCTCTGTCACAGCCCAAAGATCCACCTTTGACCTCTTAACTCTGTCTATGATGAGCCCAGAAACCACAAAAACACTCCATGTCTGTCCCATTACCCCTGTCATTTCCCAAGAGGCCACTAATGAACTGTCTACCTATCCTGTTTCAGTCAAGAAGTTTTGAGTCATATGTCAGTCCTGTTTCGACCAAAGAGAATGGTCTGCCTGTCCATTCTCAGTCATTGAGTTTGTTTATGAACTGTCTGCCTGTCCAGTGTCAGTCCTGTTTCGACCAATGAGACTGATTTTGAATGGTCTGCCTGTCCAGTCTCAGTCAGTGAGTCTGCTTATAAACTGTCTGCCTGTCCAGTCTCTGTCAATGAGCCAGATTTTGAACTGTCTACCCATTCAGTGGTCACTAGGGAGACTATGGATAAACATATTGTGTTCCCTGCCTCTGTCCTTGAGACCGTGAATGCACTGTCTGTTTCCTGGTTTTCAATTTTACCCAGGCCCTGTCACTTCCCAAGAGGCCACTAATGAACTGTCTACCTATCCTGTTTCAGTCAAGAAGTTTTGAGTCATATGTCAGTCCTGTTTCGACCAAAGAGAATGGTCTGCCTGTCCATTCTCAGTCATTGAGTTTGTTTATGAACTGTCTGCCTGTCCAGTCTCTGTTAATGAGCCAGATTTTGAACTGTCTACCCATTCAGTGGTCACCAGGGAGACTATGGATAAACTTATTGTGTTCCCTCCCTCGGTCCTTGAGATGGTGAATGCACTGTCTGTTTCCTGTTTTTCAATTTTACCCAGGTCCCAGTTCCTGCCTCGGGTTCCTGCTCCGTCTGCTCCACCGTGGAGGTCTTCTGCTCCGCCCAGGTGGGCTTCTGTCTTGTCTGCTCCACCCTGGTTGTCTTCTGTCCAGTCTGCTCCGTCGTGGTGGTCTTCTGCTCTGTCTGCTCCAGCCTGGTGGTCTCTTGTCCTGCTCTGGTGGTCTTCTACTCCGCCGTGGGGATCTTCGGACCCGTCTGCTCAGCTGTGGTGGTCCTCAGCTCCACCTGCTCTGCCGGCCCCCCCTTGGCTCCCTGCTTCGCCGGTCAGGCCCCAGTCTCTCCACTTCCACGTGGACCTGGCCCTCCGTCCCTCCCCCTGTTCCGCCTCCGCTCCATCGCCCTCCTGGATCATATAGTGTTTGTAGTGTCACCGCCGATCTCAGACCCACGCTAGCCTTTGGATTACTCTTCATCTTGTCTCTTCTATTACTGTTTGCTGTGTATCGACCCATGCCGGTTTCATGACCACGCCTTTTAATAAAAGCATGCGCAAATGGATCCTCACGTCTCTGTCGCCCCGTAACACACTCGTTCACATCCTTCTCTTCACTCTCTGAGGCAGAAGTCTCCAAACTCATCCTTTCTAATCATCCTACTACTTGTCCGCTTGATCCTATTCCATCTCATCTCCTTCAAGCCATATCTCCTGCAGTTGTACCTGCACTCACTCACATCATTTACACAAAGTCATACTTTTGTATGGGTTTTATGCCTCCCAACTCTGAATTTGGCAGCTGCTGCAAAACCCGACATTGAAAAGAAGTCTCGAGATGCCACAATCTCAGTAGCAGCTCTCAAGGGACTTTGCTCAACAAGCTGTGACAGCTAGAGGTGCAGAGAATGTTGCAGTCTGAAAGGAAGGCTGATTTCAGTGAAGAGGCTACCGAGACGGGCAAATAAACAGTTATGCAGGCTGAGTGTGAGGCAAGAAGAGAATAATGTCTGGTGAAGGATACTGTCGGCCCGCATCACTCATGCCGGAAGATAAGGTTCAAAGCCCTGCTATCAGAATGCTGAGAGTAAAAACAGCCCGTAACCTCTCCACACGCTCTCCAGAGGAGACTCCATCAGACACACTGCTTTTGTAGAGAGAGCAGACATTTGAATTGCAATTCAAATGTGAATGTTGGGGAGTACAGTTAGAATTAAAAACAAGAAATTCACATGACAATAGAAAAGCTTTTAACTAGCTCAATTTGTCAAGACTGAATGTTGGTATCACAAAAGTTGTTTAATAGTTTTGAAAAAAAGATAAAAAATTAAAAGCCTTGAAGTTTGAAGATTTATAGGCCAGATGTTTAAAATAAAAATATAACACTTTATTTCATCATATTTCATTACCTTTTGTGTACCAGAGTGAAAGAACATATAAATTCCCACACATGCATTACATGTGTCACGAATCCTGTCCATGAACTTCCGTCTGCTTGCCACCAGAGGTCGCCCTCCCATTATAGTGACGTTCATACCACACAGACTGTTACATATCACCCTGGACTACATTTCCCATGCTCCATTGCAATAATCACAAGCTCACCTGAAACCAGTCACACACAGCTGCTACCAATAACACACACTATATAAATCAGTCTCACACCACCATTGTATTGTTTATATTGTTTAGCGCTTATCGCTCATCGTGTGATAGCTACGTTACAGAGCCATTTCAGAGTTCCTAGTTCTACTAGTTCTAGTCTAGTCACGTCTAGTTTGGTGCCTGATTGCCTGTTTCCTGATCTCCTGCCTGTCTTGGATTCTTCTATTGCCTACCTCTCTGGACATTGTTCGCCGATCTCAGACCCACGCTAGCCTTTGGATTACTCTTCATCTTGCCTCTTCTATTACTGTTTGCTGTGTATCGACCCATGCCTGTTTCATGACCACGCCTTTTAATAAAAGCATGCAAATGGATCCACACGTTTCACGTCTCTGTTGCCCCGTAACAGAATACTCGGCCACACAAGGATCCAGCGGCTTTTCAAGTGGACACTGGCCAGGGATGGACATTGCAAGACTGTTATTAGCCCTCAAACAGGGCACACGATCGCTCGAGGACTATATTCAAGAGTATCTGAACTTTACTTATTTTTCTGATCTGCCGGACTGTGTACTCATAGACTTCTTTTGTGAGGGCATTAATCAGCCACTCAAATCACGTTTAATCCGTGAAGGTCCCCGCTCATCTCTCAGTCAGTTTATGGACTATGCTTTCTTGAACGAGCTGTGTTCAACCAAGTCTCTGCCTTTCTCACACAGAACAACCTCCTCGACAGGAACCACTCTGGTTTCAGAAGTGGCCATTCAACCGAGACTGCCTTGCTTTTAGTTGTTGAAGCCCTAAGACTGGCAAGAGCAGATTCCAAATCTTTAATACTTATCTTGCTGGATCTGTCCGCTGCTTTTGACACAGTTAACCACCAGATCCTCCTGTCAACCCTATTGGCAAAGGGCATCTCAGGAACCACACTCCAGTGCTTTGAGTCTTATCTCTCAGATAGGTCTTTCAAGTCAGCTCGTCTAACAGACATTTCTTGCTGGATGAAGGACCATCACCTTCAACTCAACTTTGCCAAGACTTACCACAACTGCTTGTGGTTCCATCAAACCCATCGTTTCATCACAATTTCACCATCCAGTTAGGCACATCAACCATAACTCCATCAAAAACAGCCAGAAACCTTGGAGTTACGCCTGTTTCACACATACTCCGTCTGCAGTGTGTATGCGGTCCATGTTACGTATGCGGTGCAGAAGCAGCACGGACTCATTGTGCTTTCACACAGGATGCGTTTGCAGTCCGCTACTGATCCGTGGCTGCTTACCACAAACACAACATTTATCCATTATTTTGATTTCAAATCCAAACGTTCTTACTGAAAATACTTTTTCAGCATTGTGATCCTCTTATCACAGTACAGTAACAATCTTTCATAGACATTTGTTTAAACCTGTTTTTATACAGTCTATGGCTTAACTCAATAAATATAAACAATGTAATATTCATGCATTTGACTTCAAGGTTTGTATATTAAGTTGCTCAAGCAAGCGGCAATACATTTAAACAGTATTTAACCTATTTTTATTGTTAGGTTATCACAAACAATGCTATTTAAATACCCCACATATTGATAGCGGCGCCCTGATGCGCTAAAATTATATACAATATTAGAATGTTTACGGGAGCGGACACAAAAATCACGGGAGCGGATGGGAGCATGCGATAATGGTCAGAAATTCAGCGAGAGCAGAGCGGGATCAACAAGCCCCGGGCTATCACGCAGCAGCTCAGTCAGTCAGTGAGCGCCGTAACAGATTACATAAATTTATTCCATAAATAAACTACACAGAACCCCACTATTCGGACAAATATACATAATGAAAAGATGATACAAAATGTAATACCTTGGAAAATGTCATTTAAGACTTTTTAATACTTTTTAAGGGCCTTAATTTTCTCTAAATTGATTTATCAACTTTTAATACTTTTTAAGACCCCGCGGACACCCTGTTATTGGATCTGTCCGCTGCTTTTGATACGGTAAACCACCAGATCCTCCTGTCAACCCTATTGGCAAAGGGCATCTCAGGAACCACACTCCAGTGCTTTGAGTCTTATCTCTCAGATAGGTCTTTCAAGTTATCTTGGAGAGGTGAGGTGTCCAAGTCACAACATCTAACTACTGGGGTGCCTCAGGGCTCAGTTCTTGGACCACTTCTCTTCTCTGTCTACATGGCATCACTAGGTTCTGTCATTCAGAAACACGGCTTTTCATATCACTGCTATGCTGATGACACTCAGCTCTACCTCTCATTCCATCCTGATGATCCGACGATAGCTGCTCGCATCTCAGCTTGTCTAACAGACATTTCTTGCTGGATGAAGGACCATCACCTTCAACTCAACTTTGCCAAGACTTACCACAACTGCTTGTGGTTCCATCAAACCCATCGTTTCATCACAATTTCACCATCCAGTTAGGCACATCAACCATAACTCCATCAAAAACAGCCAGAAACCTTGGAGTTACGCCTGTTTCACACATACTCCGTCTGCAGTGTGTATGCGGTCCATGTTACGTATGCGGTGCAGAAGCAGCACGGACTCATTGTGCTTTCACACAGGATGCGTTTGCAGTCCGCTACTGATCCATGGCTGTTTAGGCCACAAACACAACATTTATCCATTATTTTGATTTCAAATCCAAACGTTGTTACTGAAAAAGCTTTTTCAGCATTGTGATTATCACAGTACAGTAACAATCTTTCATAGACATTAGTTTAAACTCAATAAATATAAACAATGTATTATTCATGCATTTGACTTCTAGGTTTGTATAATAAGTTGCTCAAGCAATTGACAACACATTTAAACACAGCATATAGCCTACTTTTTTACGTTAAAAGTGTGCTATCACAAACATTTTAAATTAAAACTCACCACTGACAGAAACAGTCGACTCTCGTGCCTTTACTTTTGCATTTAAATCTTTATTACAATGTTTCTCTACATCCACAAGTGCATCTATTATGTTGCCTTGTTGATCTAAAAGAGCACTTTTCCTTGTTTTAAACCTAGCCAAAAAGCCACGTGTTGACTGTGAAACAGTTATATCAATTTATTGTGAAATTACTACATTTCCGTGTCAATCCATTTTCATTTTTACCGCGAACAATGCACTGTCACTTTAATTCAGCGCATGCAGCACAGCAAAAATAGACTCGGTGCGTAAACAATCGCCGCACTGCTGCAGACGCGCTGCTCCTGGAACGCACTGATGGACCACAGCCGCGTGCAGTCTGAACGCTCTAATCCATTAACATGGGTGTGTAAAAAAAACGCAACCTTTACAATTAATTCAGAATGCGGCAACAAGATACATTTTTAACGAGCCAAAAAGAATGCACGTCATACCTCTGTTTATCAATTTGCACTGGCTACCAATAGCTGCTCGCATAAAATTCAAGGCATTAATGTTTGCCTACAAAACCACCACTGGCTCTGCACCTCAGACATTCATTACTTCAGACTTATGTGCCCTCTAGAAGCTTGCGTTTTGCAAGTGAACGTCGCTTTATTGTGCCATTCCAAAGAGGCACAAAATCACTTTCACAGACTTTTAAATTAAATGTTCCCTCCTGGTGGAATGACCTGCCCAACTCAGTCCAAGCAGCTGAGTCCTTAGCCATCTTCAAGAATCGCTTAAAAAAAACACATCTCTTCCATCTTTATTTGACCCTCTAACTCTAGCACTCTCTATTCTAATTCTATTCTTTATAAAAAAACTTGCCCCTTTTAGACTTGCACTCTATTTATTTACTAACTGCTTGTTTTCTTAAAAAAAAAGAAAAGAAACTAACACTAACTTCTCTAATCTTTTTGTATTCTATCTATTTGTTTTCTTTTTATTTATTATACAATTAACAAAAAACAAAAAAGGCCTTTAACACTAGCTTGCTCTATTCTTTTTCTATTCTATATGTTTTCTTTTTATTTATTATATAATTTAAAAAAAACCTTGCTACGTGTACTGT
>NW_015558761.1:100481-101331 GCF_001515605.1 Sinocyclocheilus anshuiensis | reverse complement strand
GTAGGCGTGGTTGACTCTTAACTTTTATAAAGAATATCTCTTTGGATTTGAGACTTTAGTCTTTGCAACTTTACAGTTCTTCTTTAAGCACCAAAAGCTTGTAACACTCCAAAGAGAAAGGAAACATTTTAATCGCCCTATAAACAAGTATTACGCAAAACACTCACGTGCAGCCGTCTGTCTCTTCTGTTGACTAATCTGTTGACTAATCGCTTGCTTCAATTTATAACAATATTTTCAGTATTTCTCAGAGGGCGGGCTTCAAGTATAACTCGTTTGAAGTAATGGTTCTTCATATAACATTATCCAAAGAAACAAGAATCAATGATAAATCCCCTGTGATGTTTGTACTGGCTACTGTATACAGACCACCAGGGCACCATACACACTTTATTAAAGAATTTGCTGATTTTCTAGCTGAGTTAGTGCTAACTGCTGATAAAGTCTTAATTGTTGGTGATTTTAATATCCATATTGATAATGATAAAAATGCATTGGGATCAGCATTTCCAGACATTCTGAGCTCTATTGGGGTTAGACAACATGTGTAAGGTCCTACTCATTGTCGAAATCATACTCAATAAAAAGCGCCCATCCATAAAAAAATTGTCTCACACGGCTCCAGGGGGTGAACAAAGGCCTTCTGTAGCGAATCGATGCGTTTTTGTAAGAAAAATATCCATATTCAAAACGTACTAATCACTTCTATGTAGCTTGCGCTCACTGTTGTACACTGGAAGTAGTTCCGGGGGAATGACCTATGAGGTCAGCACTGCGCATGCACCAGTGAGTCTCGTGAAAACCAACGTTTGTTAACAGGAGCAAAGGAAGCAAAGTTTCCTTACTTTAG
>NW_015558761.1:98725-100389 GCF_001515605.1 Sinocyclocheilus anshuiensis | reverse complement strand
CTTCTTTACAAATCCTCGTTTTGTACTTCTAATTAGTGACCGTTGTTTTGTTTTGATCTCTCCCCTGTGCTTCCCCGTGTGTCACTTCTGAGCGGCGCATACGCAAAGCTGACCTTATAGTGTACAACAGTGAGCGCAAGCTACATTAAAGTGATTATTGCATTTTGAATATGGATATTTTTCTTACAAAAACGCATCGATTCGCTACAGAAGGCCTTTGTACACCCCCCCGGAGCCGTGTGAGACACTTTGTTTTTATGGATGGGCGCATTTTATTTAACTGCTTTTGGACGGAAGAAGAAAGTCATATACACCTAGGATGACTTGAGGGTGAGTAATTTATGGGCTAATTTTCATTTCTGGGTGAATTAACCCTTTAATACTGTCACATGGAATTGATGTTAACGGTATTGAAATTCTGCAGCAAATCGATGACATCTCAGATCATAATCTAGTCTTGTGTAAATTCCATATAGCTAAAACTGTAAATTCTACTCCTTGTTACAAGTATGGTAGAACCATCACTTCTACCACAAAAGAATGCTTTGTAAGTAATCTTCCTGATTTATCTCAATTCCTCAGCATATCCAATAGCTCATCATGCGTTCATGACCTCAAGGTTAGATTATTGTAATGCTTTATTGGGTGGTTGTTCTGCATGCTTAATAAACAAACTCCAGCTGGTCCAAAATGCAGCAGCTAGAGTTCTTACTAGAACCAGGAAGTAAGATATTAGCCCGGTTCTATCAACACTGCACTGACTCCCTATTAAAGGGTTTGTTCACCCAAAAATGAAAATTCTGTCATTAATTTGACATCAGGGGTTCAACCGTAATTTTACGAAGCTACGAGAATACTTTTTGTGCACAAAAGAAAAGAAAAAAATGACTTTATTCAACAACTCGTCTCCTCCGCGTCCCCCTAGTGCCATTTTGGAGAGTATCCGCTGGATGTAAACAGCGTATGCTGTTCTGTGTCAGCTGCGTCACGTCGGATATGTTTCTCAGCTCTCAGATTCCATCAAAAATATCTTAATTTGTGTTCTGGGAGGCAGACACAATCTGTCAGTTTAAATCTAGATTAAAGACCCATCTCTTTAACCTGGTTTACACATAACACATTTCTATTACTCAAACCCATTAAAGGATTGTTAGGCTGCATTAATTAGGTCAACCGAAACTGGGAACACTTCCAATAACATACGATGTACTTGTTACATTGTAAGAAGAATGGCATCTACGCTAATATTAGTCTGTTTCTTTCTTATTCTGAGGTCACCATAGCCACTAGATCTAGTCCGTATCCTGCCCAGATGGTGGATCAGCACCTAGAGACGACCTCTACAGCCCTGAATGTCAGCGGAGACCAGGACAACTAGATGAGCCCCAGAGACAGATCCCCAGTGAAGACCTTGTCTTCTAGATGGCCATCGGGACAAGACCACGGAACCAGATGAGCCCTCTTCACAATCTAACTTTGCTGCAGCATGGATCAACCTGCTGGTTCGTCTGGCCGGAGGAGAACTGGCCTGCCGACTGAGCCTGGTTTCTCCCAAGGTTTTTTCTCCATTCTGTCACCGATGGAGTTTTGGTTCCTTGCCGCTGTCGCCTCTGGCTTGCTTAGTTGGGGACACTTCATATCCAGCAACATCGTCGACTTGATTA
>NW_015558761.1:92638-96248 GCF_001515605.1 Sinocyclocheilus anshuiensis | reverse complement strand
AAGACCACGGAACCAGATGAGCCCTCTTCACAATCTAACTTTGCTGCAGCATGGATCAACCTGCTGGTTCGTCTGGCCGGAGGAGAACTGGCCTGCCGACTGAGCCTGGTTTCTCCCAAGGTTTTTTCTCCATTCTGTCACCGATGGAGTTTTGGTTCCTTGCCGCTGTCACCTCTGGCTTGCTTAGTTGGGGACACTTAATTTCCAGCGATATCGTCGACTTGATTGCACAGATACTATTTAAACTGAACTGAGCTGGATGATGACATCACTGAATTCAATGAAAATTGAGTGTTTACTATTGTCCTTATGCATTGACACACTGTTTTCCTATTTTGATACTGTAAAGCTGCTTTGACACAATCTGTATTGTTAAAAGCGCTATATAAATAAAGGTGACTTGACTTGAATAATTGATTGCATTTTCATCTTTTCTCTTCCTCTTTATTTTTTTTATGCTTTCACATCACTCTACTAAAACATTTTTTTTTACTTTTCATATAATATATTTGTATACTTATTAGTACATGTAGAAATTTAAAGGTAAGACTTTACAATAAAGTGTCATTAGTAATGCATTAACTAACAACAAGCGTCACATTTGTTCTAGTATTTATTATATTAATCTTGATTAAAATACAGCTATTCATTGTTAATCTGTGTCAGTTTAAGTCCATGAAATAACACCAGATACAACTAAACAACTATTACAGTAACTGTAATGAGTTGCATAGTTAATTTTTTTTTTTTATCTGATCTCTGAACAGTCTGCTTCATGATTGCAGTGTTCTCAAAGGGCCAGTGCCAATCATAGAGTTCATTATCTGGAAACAGTTGCTTTACAAACATTGATTGTGATATTCCCACAGAGCACCATCCGTGTGTGCATGAGTGATGACATAAAGGTAACATTTATGTGTGTGGTTGCATGTTTATTAGCTTTCATTGCGGATTTAGGACTCTAGCATGCCTATAAAACATCAATGAAATGCAAGAGCAAGAATTAAAGAAATAGTTCTGACCAAAATAAAAAAGTGTATTAACTTTCATGTCATTCCAAAAACAAGACTTTATATTTTCTGTAGAACACTTTAGATGTTGAAGATCTAAATATTCTCCATGGTTCAAAAATAATGCAAAACATTATATAACTATCATAAAAATGATCCTTACAACTGTGTTATGTTCCAGTTTTCTGAAGTCATAGAAAAGTCAAGGTTTTTATTATTATTATTATTATTTGACATATTTGATTGGACTCTGATTATATTAAATGTGAACCATTCATACATTCATAAGTGGTTTGAAATCCTATTCAAATCACATTTCACAAAATCCGTTTCACTGAAAAGTTCTTTGGGGAACCCACAATGGTTTTTATATGGCAAAAACCCCTATTTGGAACCTTAATTTGTAAGAGTGTAATTCAGTGGAAAGAATGACATGAGATTTGTTGAGAAATACAATAGCCACAATATCTAGTAGAAACATGAAAGATATGAAAAAACTGACTTAAAGGAAGACAATAGACAAAAGAAACCATGATGGCATGAGAGCAAATGGAGGGAAAATAATTAGGGGGAAGAGAAAAGCAGAGCAAGCAGTTTGACGAGCAAACGTGGAAGGAGATGGAAGGATAATAGGATGTAGAAACTGACACCCAGAAGAAGGCGGGTGGTAACTGAGGGGCTGGAGAGATGCTATAGGAGGAGACGTGTTGCAGGATAGAGCTGAAGCAGTGGAGGGGGCAGAGAGAGGGAAACTTAAGCTTTCTGGCCCTAAAGGCATTCTGTGGTTTCTAAAAAAAGCCCTGTATATTTGAAGTATCGCATCACGTGACCAGGGTTGTATTTATGAATCAAAGAGTTCCGTGATTTCTGAGAGAAAGACAGAGAACGAGCGAAAAAGCAGAGAGAGCAACAAGTAGTAGGCAACAACAGGGGGACGCTTTACTGTACACAAAACTACAACGGCTGTAAAGAAGACATGCGTGGCAAAGAACGTTTGATTGAAAGAGGGAGGGCAAGAACGCCAGAGAGCGAATGAGGAGGTAGAGTGAGTGGTGGTGGAGGGGGGAGCGAAAGAGAAAAGGCGGAATGCAACAGGCTTCTTTATTCACACAGAGAGACACATCTGACTTATACAAGTCAACCGAGCTGCTCTCGTACCCTCAGTTCAAGCTTCCCCTCCAGACCTTCAATCACCATATCAGGTAAGTCTGATCTCCACCATGCTTTAACAGACCACAAAGAAATACGTTTAGAAAGTTTCAGAAGAGTTTTATTTTCATTTACAGCTTTTCCCTCTGGAATAAAGCCCTACTCATGAAAACGAAAGAGACTGAGAAAGACATGTTAGAGCAAGAATAAATGTGTGTTGTACAGGTAATCCCTGCATACAGATCTGTATGTGTAGTAGTTTGGGATTTTCTGTTGATGACATTGAACTTAAGTCAAGGTTAGAGATATTGAATGAATTTTTTTTTCTTTTCATGAATTTGCCTGGATTGTACGTCTGTAATGTTTTTGTGTGCCATTACGTGTGGCTGAATTGGATGTTACATGTCAATGAGGTGAACTGGCAGCTGTCAGCAGAAAACGTCTTATCAAGATCATCATGTTCAGACATTGATGAAATCAACAGAAACAGCTTCAACCTGCTGCTAGGAAATGCTGAAGTTCTCAAAACTTCCTCGATACACCAAACAGTGCTTATTTGGGGTCCGCTACTATAGAATGCAACAATTCAGATGTTCTGATGAAACTTTATTTTATGACAGGAATATTATGAAATTTGATTTGTGTATATATTTTTTTCAACTTTTCTGCAGTCATGAGGTGACTTGTTTACATGGTGTTTCACTGAGCAAGTGATAAGGTTTTAAGAAAGGATTTCTAAAATTCTGGTCAGAAAATATCTGAAGATTTGTTGCCAGTGTAAAATAAATTGCATCATCTGGTCAAAACAGTCAGCTGGTGATTTGTGCCTCATCAAAGCAAGAGCTGTTTCTCTCTTCTAAATTTGTCAAATGCTTGCTTAACCTTTACACACACTGACTATATCCACTACAGAACAATAGGCTTCTGATGAACGTCGTGTTTCGATTTGACTGTAGCCGTAATGATGCAATATTCCCAATCATACTCTCATATGCACAGATTCATGTATAAATATTCTGGGTAGTTAAGAAAACATGGTTATTTTTCCCTTTCTTTGCTTGGTGTCCTTTTAAACAAAAGTTGAGTAAATTGTAGTGATTAGGGTTTTTATTATTTTTTATTATTAGATGCATTAATATCACAAGTGGACAGGCGTGAACTTGTCAATAGCTTTGCTGAAGGTTATGTAAACACCTTAAACGCGTAATTATCCAAATACAATGGAAATATTAAAATCAGCTGTTTTGAATATCATGAGTGATAAAATGTTTGTGTTGAGATTGCTCTTGCTTCCTTACTGGAACTATGTTGTGTGTTTGTACAGAGCGGTCAGGAAAGAACCACTCCATACCCGTTCATTCAGATGACCTCCCAATTGAAAGATCAGAATTGAGATCACTTTTAATTGTTTCTCCTAAACAATGAGATAAATAAGGTCCAGATAGAGAATT
>NW_015558761.1:80625-92515 GCF_001515605.1 Sinocyclocheilus anshuiensis | reverse complement strand
CCCCCCCTCATGAGTAATCTCATGAGTTTTAGAAGAGACCTCCAAAATATATCAAACCTTTTTCATATCTATGTAGTCTTACTGTATGCCAAGAATTGCCTTGTTTGCTTCTATTTTTTATTTATTTATTTGTTTCCAAGGAGTTTGTTTGAATGAATAATACATGATTGCGATCTCCAGTAAATTTCCCAAGTTTTGAAACAACTTCTGATCAGTGAATTTTCCCTCAAGGCTCTTAAAAATTAAGATGGCAATGCAATGGCAGACAGGTTTTACATCCGAGAACTTTGTACGTTCCACTTTTTATGTTTTTAGAAAATCATGTATTTGCTGCTGCTGTAAAGAGCCCAGTAACAACACTGATTTGAAGAACCGAACATCCTAATATATTTTATTTTTTAAAGTGTGGAGTAAACAATGCCATATCATGTACCACCCACATATTTAATGATCTCCAAAAGCATGAAGTAGGTCTTAGCTCACAGATTTTTCTTGTCACAGCCTGTTGCGCTGTGTGCAGCCATAGCTTTCATGGGTTTTTGTCAGCAGTTATTTGGCTAACACACACTTTCATTAGTTGTGTAAGGGACTCGCCAGATATGTATATATTTAGACCTGCTCAAAAACATCTGAACAAAATCTTTGTTGACCACAAACGATATACAATATCAGGTATTTGTATGCCATGTGTTAATGTGGCATACAGTATGTACAATAAAAGATTCAAGTTAAAAGGGTGGTTCATTGCGATTTCACTTTTTTAACATTAGTTAGTGTGTAATGTTGCTGTTTCAGCATAAACAATATCTGCAAAGTTACGAAGCTGAAAGTTCAATGCAAACGGAGATATCGTCTTTTAAAATTCTGGCAGTTTAATGCCTACAAAAACAGCTCGTAGGGACTACAACGAGTTACTTCCCGGGTTCGTGACATCACAAACCCAGACAAACCCCGCCCTCGGGAAAAGGCAGCAAAGGCGGCGGGGCCATGCTGCGCTGCTTTAGAGAAGAGGAAGAGAAAACTAGAGGTGCACGTAAAAATCTGTTCATATATGAATCGCGATTCTGTCTTCTAAGGATTCCAAAGGATTCACAAGTTTCAAAATGAATGTTCTAAAGCAGCGGTTCTTAATACTGTTCCTCGTGTCCCCCTGCTCTGCACAAGCTCTGCATATCTCTCTCTCTCTCATTCAGCTCAGCTCCAGCAATGAACTGTTACAATTATACACTTATTTTCACATGGCTATGAGAAGCGTTAAACATGGTGTGCAGTTGCCTTGCTGTATTAAAGCGTTAATCAGGATAAAACCATGTATATTAAAAGCTAACATAAGCAGTAGCATTTACAAATAACAGCGTATCTAAAAGTATGAGACAACAACAAACAAAAAACATAGGCCTACCATTAAAAGCCGTGCTTGCACAGGTTCTGCGCGATCCTCTTCAATAATATCCTCTGCTTCTCAATCGGGTTCAAACTGATAAGCGATATTAACGACGCCATTGTTTACAATACAACCGGAGCACATGCCGCCGAGGTGAGGTGCGGGATGTTTAGATGCGCACTAGAGGTGGTTTAGCCAATCACAACACACTGGGCTAGCTAACCAATCAGAGCCCATCGCCTATTTCTGAGGGCGGGGCTTCATAAAAGAAGGAAATTATCAGGGTGTTTCTCAGAGAAGGGACAGAGCGGTGTGGAATAAAGGTAAATTATGTGAAAAATAATGCGTTTTTTTTTTTAAACGAAGCATTAACACATGTTAGACTGCACCCCATAAACACAATCAAGCCTAGAAAAAAACCAGTGAACCACCCCTTTAAAGATTTGGTGAAGCAAACTCATCAAGACCTGATTGTCCACAAAATGCCATAGTTGCAATAAAACTGGTGTTAGCCAACACCACGCATAGAAACTAGGCAAATTGACAGAACGATTGCAAAAGCATCTTAAGACTTTTTTTCATTCTACAGTATAATAACAATAATTGTTGTTACTATGGTGATTATGCAGACACTTTGGTTATCAAGGTCAATATTAACAATTGTCTTTGAAAGCTTGTGTACTGGTCTCTGTGTGTGCATGCATCTGGTTTATAATGAAAACTCTTTAGGCTTATATGTATCATTAGCTTAAATGTGTGGATTATTTACATTGTGATTTAAGTTAAAAGTCATGCCCTGAAACCATCATCATATGGCTGAGCTGAGATTAAATGCAGCCATGTTCATAAATAAACACCATCAATCCTGATCGACAGAGCAAATGTTCGCAGTATGGAAATGATTTATACTGATAAACACACCTTAAAATAATTTGTAAACTGAATGCTTCTTTTAAATTGTGTTCATGAGGTGCACAAGCAGAATAATTAGGGCATGCATGTGTGATTTATAGCTCATCAGTCAATCTGTCAGCGTGATGTCTTTGTTCGTCTTGCTGGCGTTGTTGGTCTAGTCTAGCTGCACCTTAAACGCATTGCTCCTGTTTGCTCCGGTGCAGTGTTTGTGTGTGATTGACAGAGAGAAAGCGAGAGAGCACTCTCTATTTAAATACTTTAACTGCACCTCCCTCCATTTCTTATTGTTCTCAGCTTTTTGTGAACGACAGTTCCTTCAGGCAGAGAATGCTGTCTGTCTCTCGGCTTCTCACCATCTCTGCTTGTCTGTCAATTCTGAGCAGCTTCCATCAACCCCTTTCTTTTACTTCTGTCCGTGTCACGTAAGACACACATTTACCTATAGTTATCAGCAGCATAGGAATCCATTGCTTTATATATATATATATATATATATATATATATATATATATATAAGTAATTACCCTAACCTGTCACATACCACAGCCCTACCCATAAAAAGAAAATAATTTCACTTTTATAAAATAATAAAATAAAAACACCATGTATGACGGAAATTATGAAAATGACGTATTATCAGACTGAGCTAACTTCTGCAGCCAATTTGTTTCACACAGCACACCCAGAACCACTTGACAGAGGAAACTGAGCAGGTAATACAATAGTGAAGTTCACTGCAGATGGTATAATTCATGGAGAGGAGCTACATAATTCATGCAGAAGTTGTGTAGAAGTGTTCTCCATATGTGCTGGCAGTCTGCACCGGGCCCGTGTTAATACTTTACTGCTGCCACATCCGCAGTGCATTTAGATTGATTATTTGTGAGAAAGATGGTGAGAAATAGAGAAAAGGAAACATACAACAGTTGGTGGAGATGCCGAAAAAAGAACAAAGGGAGTGACTCGAACCATTTGGAATTTTTAAAACAGTTTACATGCGACTTATTAGAGAAATGTGCTGGGTTGAGAAATAACAGATGATATGCTTATGAGGTGAAAACTGTCCTGACGTTCTCTTTTTTTAAAACTATATATATATATGTCTATGAAGCAATTAAAACTTTTAAATAAAAGAGCAGGAGCTTAATGCGTCTAACTCAAACATAATCCACAGCAGTAGACAAAGATGCAATTTAGCTCACTATGTGTTGAGTGTGTGTTAGTACCTGGCCACAATCTCAATTAGACATGACCTCTGACCCACACTCGTTGCTCCAGGCACTAAAAGGTGACTACAGCCGGGACCTTTCAACTACTGGGGTCAACCAACAGAATCTGGTCAATATAACGGCACCATTGTGTGGTTCATAGTCAAAGAAGTTGTCATCTGTGTCAGAAATTGCTATAATACAAGCGATTTAATTTCGATTATTCAAAGACCTGGATGTGGATTGTGCATTTCAGAACTGAAATTAGACCTCTGGTCTTGCTCTAAAGTGAAAAATTTGATTATCAGAATTATTTGTGCTGCAGTGTCAGGTCAGAGACTTTTTATGGAAGAACACAAATGAAGATGTGAATGCTTGGCCGGCGCATCGAAATAACGTGCATTAACAAATACTAACAAAAATGAGTACTCAGAGGTGGCTTAGTTACTTTCAAATGACAGTGTTATTACATAAATAACAGTTTCACTTTATTTTACAGCATGTGCTCTTATGTGTACTTATAATGTACTTACCTAAGAAAGTAATGGGTAATATAAGGTAAGGGTTAAGGTTAAGTTTAGGTTAGGTTCAGGTTTACTACCTAGTTGTTACACAGTTATTGTAAGTTATCGTTTCAGGTCTTAAAGGTCCACTTACTCACGATCATGTTGTTCCAATCCTGTATGACTTTCTTTTTTTTTCAGATAACTCAAAAGAAGAATTTATGTTGGGTCCAAAACATGCTCATTAACTTGGACCCTGTTAACTTTAAGTTTAAAGGCGAAAAACACTTTTTTTTATTGTAACGACATGAGGGTGAGTAAATAATGACAGAATTTTGAATATTTGGTTGGACTATAATTTTGATGAGCCTGTTCGCTGCACCAGGAGAGCTCCTTACCGGTGTTAACTAACTGTATACAATATTGAGGCCATTACGAATATTTACGAATATTCTGACCACTTTTTACTACACAGCCAACGACATAATGACGTTCATAAATTGAAGTTATTGTGCACCAACATTGACCGCACTCATAAAAATTTTTGGAGGGAGAGAAGTCTTCTGTTCCAGTTTATTAGAGGATGGAAACTTAAGCCATTACCTGGATCTGTATGTTTTAGTTTGCTTTAAGTTTGGAGCGTCATGTGTAAAATTTAAAGCCTTAAAGCGTACGCATGCTGTGAATAGAGTCTAAAATGTGCATGCACATGTGTGAACATTCTTGAGCTGTCTCACACCTGTGTGCATGGACATTTAAATGCGCTGGTTTCGTGAAATATGTGACTCTGAGTCTCAATTTTGACACATGCACGCTTGTGTACAATAATGGCCATCTGTATTTGCTGAGCCCGTAGGCATGCATGTGAAAATCCCCGCCTTGCATATGTGTGTTAATATGTCTGTGTTTTAATGCACCACATCCTTTGGTTTGAAGTTCACAGCCTCCCTCAAGGCACTTTGATTTATGGCTCATATTTCAGCAACGTAATTATTCCCTCTCAGTTCATGTTTTTCCAGACGTGTTTTGCCTTTGTGGCTGTTCATCGTTTCTTTGGGGAACTGCAGGGCTCTTGTTGGAGGTGCCAAACCCCATTCATTAGCACGCATCAAAGACAAGCTCTCTCGAACCTGGAGCAAAGTCAGCTTTTGTCACACATGGCCATGACCAGGTGCTGAGGCAGACCTTTTTAAAATCCACGTTCATAGTGACATAAAGACCTTGTTTAACATGAACAAATCATTTGGTGTTGGATTGTAGTGCCCAAGCAGCACTGCTGAAATCCAAAGAGAGCACTTCATGAATACAGAACTGTTAATTTATGATGAATGTATGCCATTCTGTGCCAGGATATTACATATAGTGTTATGATGTCATAATATTGCCTTTCTTTGAAAATATTCCACAGAAGGTAAATTAACACATGCAGTTTACGAGTCTATAGAAGATTGCGTGTTTTGTTGGCCAGGAAAACTATTACAATTTTCTCCCCACTCTTTGATTACACACTAGATGTGTCTGACCGAGTCCAAAATGTTATTTTTACTGCTAATTGGATGTTCCTACACAAAGTCATAAATTATGAGGACTTTAGAGCAATTAACAGTCAGTTAAATGGGTTCTGCATTGTGTAGTTTTTGGTTTGCATTCAAAGAGCATGTCACTGTTATGACAACATTTTAATCTCATTCGGCTCAGTAGACTTAAAGCTGAAGCGTGTCATTTCTGTGCCAATAGTGTCACCACATGCAACTGCATGCATAAATAAGTAAATAAAATAAAATAATTATTTTCACACAAGTTTCCTGGACATTCCCCATGTATTCCATTGGTCAGCCAAACAGAAAGTCCCGTCTCAAATTCACGCCATTGGTTGAGCCTGTGTTCAACCGGTCAGGATGCTCAAACAAAAATAGACCGATTTTGATAGATCCAGTTTTCAGGATGGCAACCACCCAATAGAGGGCTTTTTATGTGGTATGAACAAAATATTCCACAAAAGAGGAAATTATTTATTATTTAAACCAACGTCAGCCATAAAAATGTTACCTTAAAGTCACATTGTGCTCACTGGACATCACACTTACCGTTGGTCATTTAGATACTCCTATCCAAAGTGGCTTACAAATGAACATCACAAGCATTTCTCATGCCAGCAATATTTACAGAAGTAATAGTACAGAAAGCAGAAAGCAGAGTAGTAAACCTGGTAACATAAAGTAGCCTAGTTTCTTTTAGCTTTAGTTTTTGTCAATATTTTTTTGTGATGAGGACATGCCATGCCACCTGTCCATGTTGGCATCTACCTGTTTTGGCTAAATACTACTAAGGCTACGTTTATGCGACAGCGATGTAGTAAAAAACGGAAAAGTTTTTCCCTTGTGTTTTTAAAAAGTTTTATGTATACACGACAGTGTTTTCAAAATGATTCACGTTTACACATATCCGCGAAAACGGCCAAAAACGCTGTATTATGTATGCCAGGCCAGTAGTTGGCGCTGTCACCTTGTTAGTAAACAGTACCTGTAGAGAAGTGACGATTATATGTTGTATATTGTAATATTGGTGAAGTAAATCCACACTTTGCTGAAGAAGCGTTGGCAAACTCTTGAGCAGCAACAACAGTACCATGTACTCCGCCATTGTTATGTATGTTTTTTCGCGCTTGCCTTTAAAATCGACACATACTGCGCATGTCTACATACCTAACACGTACTACGCACGCGCATGACGTCACCGTTTTCAAAGATTCTCGTTTTGGGTGTTTACATGGAAACGACAACAGTGCCGTTTTCAAAAACTTGCACTTTGAAACCTGTTTCAAAAATATGCGTTTTCAGTCCCCAAAACGCCGTTGTCGTGTAAGCGAACAGGCAAAATGCATAAAAGTTTGCAGTTTTTGGCTGAAAACGTTGTCGTGTAAATGGCTCCTAAGTGGCAGATCAGTTTTGCACCTCAAAACAATAAAACGTGTGTGTGTGTGTGTGTGCGCACCCTATCAGTCTTATCTCCCATTTTTAAATTTTGATAAATAAATAACAAATAATAAACTCTTGTGTAATAGAAATGGAGTTTTATACATTTTAAAGGTTTTTGCTGCACCCATAGATAGATCATCTTTAGTGTTAGGAGTGTAGATATGAGGAGACCAAGCTGTTGACTAAACTATTGGTGAAAAAGAGTGGCTTGAATCTAGTTCACAAAACTCTGTGGTGCTGCAAAGGACCTTTGAAGAACCTTTATTTCTAATACTGAAGTGGAACTCTTATATTCCAAATGTTAAGGAACATTAATTGATTTTTTTATGAAGGATGAACTGACAGGAAAATTTGATGAGATCTGTTGATTATTTAGAAACATAACCTTCAGCATTGGCCGTGTTTATGCTGTCTTTGTGTTACCCACATGAGATAAATATTTCCCAATACTGCATCATAGAAAGTTTGTGGGCATTACCTCATTACCTCCTCTCTTTATACCCCCTCCCTCTGTTCACGCTGGTAAATGAGAGCAGACCCAGACCAGGCAAACCCTGCCAGGCGGCCCGTCCTATAAATGCAGCATTGAGGCAGGGCACACACAGGCGCTTTTGTTGACAGTGTAAAGGTGCGCACCCTGCAGAGGGCCACAGGAGAGAGCAGACATACAGCCCTGCAGCATGTGTCCATCTGGAGGCTAGGGACATGGGTTAGATGAAAGAAACATAGAAACTAGATGCTAAGCATGGGTAATGGACCTTAAAGAATTAATTCATTTGGTGAAATGTAGCATTACATCACTTGCTCAGCAACGGATGCTCTGCAGTGAATGGGTGCCATCAGAATGAGAGTCCAAACAGCTGATAAAAACATCACAATAATCCGCAAGTAATCCACACCACTCCAGTCCATCATTTAAGGGGTTGCGGGGGAAAAAAAGCTGAATGTTTGTAAGAAACAAATCCATCATTAAAACGTTTTAACTTCAAACCACCTTGTCTGACTAAAATACCATAATAACATTTCCTCCAGTGAAAAAGACATCTCATCTGAATCAGATCAAGCACGCCCAAAACAGCTTTTAACAAATATGTGGGTGGACTTTGATGTGAGAGACAACAGGGGATGGACTTTTTCACTGGAGCAAAAGTTATTATGGATTATGGGATATATGCAGCTTTTCATTGTGTTAATTGCATTACTGTTGTGGATTTTTGTGATGCGTTCATCAGCTGTTTGGACTCTCATTCTGATGGCACCCATTCACTGCATTGATCCATTGGTGAGAAAGTGATGTAATGCTAAATTTCTCCAATTTCTTGGAGATGAATAACATTTTTGGGTGAACCATTTCTTTAATAGCTTATAATTGTACAGAATGTCGTTGGAAAATGGCTTAATGAAGGGGCTAAAAATATTTTGTAAAATGTAATTAAGTTTAGAGGTTGGTTACGGTTATGATATAACAAATATAATTAGTTTAATATAAAATCAACAAATGTCCCACCTTATTATCCTATAAAAACAAATGTGTGCATAAAATTGGTAATGTTTTCTTCAAATGCTATTTAAAAGAATGTATATATATTAATACTGTATATGGTATGCTCTGGGTGAATGCTGGGTACACTTTGCTTACAAGTCATTAACCCGTATAGGCAGTTCTCCTGTATAACTGCTTGTTATTTCACCGTTTTACTGGGTGAAATAAAACCATTGCTTTTTATATGCTGCAAGACCCCACTCACCCCTAACACACACACACACACACACACACACACACACACACACACACTAGACTTCTCCTTATGCCCAATGTGTGTTTAATTAATGAGCAACTACTGCACAATAGAGGAATGTTTCATTCCTGGCTTTGAATTTTCCACTTTTGTTTACTCTTTTGTTCTCATTTTGACCACTTTTTACTTCTAAGTACTCAATAATGATTCTGTTTGATTTTCTGTACTCCTAATACATTTCCATACAACGCTTTTGCATGCAAAGTCCCATAACTTTTCTTTTCTTTTCTTTTCTTTTCTTTTTCACCTTGCACTTTTCAGCTTTTTTCTAAAACACATCTTCATTGTTTTCTTTCATCCTGTTCTGCTTCTTTTTTTATTGTTCTTCTCAGCGCTTTGTTGAAAACATCATGAAAACTGTCATCTTGAATGAGATGAAGAAACCGCTGAAGACGAAAACATGTCAAGAAGGGGGATTTTCAAAGGACAGCGAGTCAAAAAGGGAGGGATGAAGAAGATATAAGGAATTCAGTTCTGGGGAATTTGGGGCTTAAAATAAAATAAAATAAAATAAAATAAAAAAGGTCATATACATGTCAGTCAGTAAGTACACGGGACAGTGCGGTGTATTTGAATGTAGTTCAGTGTTTGTGTGTGCACGATTAGAGTGGGATTGATTGTTAATGCGTTCTGAAGCATGGCCATTCTGCACAGTCCTCACATGTGGAACAGTTTACTGTTGCCCTGCTCCAAATGAACACAGCCTTACAGAGCAACAGACTGCAATTAAAAGAAAGAACCATGCAGGCTAAGAGACAGACAAAGATAGAGAGAGAATAGTCCACTTATAAGTAGATTAAAAGGAGTGAACTTTATAAATCGTGACTTAATTCAAATCTAAAGTGCAAAAGTTACCAGGTAATGTACCTGTGAAATGAAAACAATAGATGCCAATGGAAACTCCTTACTAGAATACATTTAAAATGTGCAAAACAGCTAATGTAAACATGATTCTTTAAAAATGCAATCCATTACAGTCATGTGTGTCAGTTGAGAAAACTTGTATTTGTAATCTGTATGAAGATATGGAAAGTCAGCTTCACCATTTATGGGTTTGTGCTCTGGAACTTTCCATCAAGTCCTGATGGAGGCAGAAGGAGGGGGTTAGCGAGCGCTGGGTGCCCTCCACCCTGGGCATGTGGCAGTAGAACAGAGGCAGCTTTATTGAGCTGTGTCTCTGATTTAAATCATATGGCATTGGCTGGAATCACTTCATGGCTTGGAGGCCGTTCAGATGAATGCCCCAACAAGAGACTCGTTCTGTTTCTCCCCCTCACTTCATCTGTTTGTTGGATCTCAATTTCTTTCACAGTGGTTCTCACTAAAGCAAATGGCGTCGTGACTGTTTGATTATGATGCTGTGTCTTTTATATCTCAGATGTCTTCAAGGTAAAATGTCTTACCTGGAGAAATATGCAAGCAAAATGATTAGAACTCAGAGTTTCAGTGGTTGCTTGTCACTTCTTAAAAGCATGCCATTTACGTGAAATGTGACAACTGATTTGGCGGACCTGGCTAAACTGTTCACCAATTCAGGCTAGATTATTTGTAAAATGTTCTTTGCTCAGACAGGCAGCATTTTTGTTTTTCTTTTTTTGGCTTATCCGGCTCAAACCCATTTAGTTGTTTACAGACCTAACAGCAGAAAACCACATGAAATCTGGCTTTTACAAACCCAGTCCAAACCACATTCATATGTGGTCTGAAATCAGATTGCAATTCCGGTTCTTGGAAATGTGTGTGTTTCAATCTGAATGGTCAGATCTGATTTAGTTTTTTTGTTTTTTTTCCCCAGACATCCTTTGCACTGCAACATCAAATGCACATTACTTAGTGTGTAAAGACTGAGCAAAAAATAAGTAAATTAAGGCGCAACTGTAGATGGTATATTTTATGGACAAATTTCTATTTTTTACTCTGAAAAAAGAAGATAGTGATCTCATAGCTGTCAGATGTAGACAGTTCAAATTCTGCATTATTCTTCTTTATATGTTGATAGCGTTCTTCTGTCTGACGTTGCCTCACCAGTTGGATCCTGACTAATTTTATGAGAAAGCATTGGTCTGACCTCTTGTGCTAAACTGTTGTTAATAGTGCATTGGGGTCAAATTATTTTTAAATGCTATTTTTTTCCTCTTGTGTTTTTTTGCAGGCATCTGTTGGATCACTGTGCATCAATTCTGGATCACTTGCTGAGATCACCTTCCATTCAGTGCTGCGCAAATGTTTATAATGGATTTACGATTGTTGCACACAGCTTAGTAAGAGAATTTCTTTTATAAAAAGTGTCGAAGTGAAAAGATAGAGAAGTGGTAATTTACCATCTCAACGAAAGGACCGTAGGACAGTCTTTAGACACTGAGAGACCGCCATCATCAAAATGGCAACCAATAGGGAGAGGCCTATGAGTCATATGACAGGGTTCTACCCCTTTGCCTTCAGTTCAATGCGAAACCACTCCCCCTTTGATCTTCTGGCCAATGGCAGCCTATTTGGACGATTTGGAGCGGACCTTCCCAAAGAGATGGCAGCTCTGTGTAAGTAGCAGACTAATTTTATTTTATGAATAAAACTGGAGCTAATAGTGTGTTCTTTTCTTTACAGTAATATTGTGAAATAACTAAACTTTAAAAATTATTTTCACTAAAATTGAAAATAACTGTTTTCTATTTTAATAAATATGTACTTTATTCCTGTGATGGCAAAGGAAAAAAAAAACAGCTTTAAATCTCAGGAATAAATAACATTTTACATTATATTCACACAGAAAACAGTTATTTTAAATTGTAATAATTCACAATTTCACTGTTTTTATTGTGTTTTTGTTCAAATAAATGTCAAAAAACATAAAGAAATGGTGTAAATATGTACAGAGTATCTACACACTTAAATTATGCAAATCTTATTTTGTTAAAAGGAAGAGCAAAATAAATGAAGCTAATATAGAAGATTCTACCAGTAAAGTGTGCTTTGAGTTTGTTCAGTTCTGTGTGCTGGTGTGATTCAGGGTTTGTTCTTGATGTCGGCTGTGTTCAGACATGCACATCCACTGTATCAAACAGACCACATGCCAGTCACCACCTCCTGGAATAATCCTGCGGAA
>NW_015558761.1:59784-80590 GCF_001515605.1 Sinocyclocheilus anshuiensis | reverse complement strand
CACGCACACACACACACACACACACACACACACACACACACACACACACACACACACACAAAGAAAGGCAAATTCAAATCCTCTGCACTCTGAAGAATGCATATAAAAACAAATGTCCATTTATAGCCACAAAAGAGTGAAAGAGGAGGATACAACTTTGTTCAGCAAACTGAACAAAGATTACATTTCAATGCAAAAAAAAGTCACATAGGGGTCACAAGATGTTTGATGTATGATACCTGGGATACTGCTTCTTATTTTGTCTTCCTGAGAGATAAAAAGTAGTAAAAGTAAAATAGTTGTGTCAACAGTGCTGCAACTATCCTGTGTGATTATCTCATTATGTGGTGCCTTCATACACAGATGCTCCATTAGCTCCATTTAATAAGAGATAACATCTACCCATCCCTCAATCTATCCTTTCTTCTTTCAGAGTGGGAACATACAGAGGGAGAGACAGAGAGGCAGGTGGGCTAGACGGGCGAGACAGTCTGTTTCTTTAAATAGCTGATCACTCAGTTGTTTGCATCGTAAACAACAGAGTATTTTAAAGCCTTCACCCTGTCCTCACTCTTAAAATAAGGCCAAAAAAAAAAAATGAAATTATGCAATGCACACAAGGATAATGATTTTGAACCCACTGCAAGCGCAGAGTCCTGTTGCACATAACATGGGTTGTTAAAATTATGTGCTTGTAAGAAACCCTAGTTCACTAAAATTGGTAACCTAAAAATTGTAGATCTCAATTAAATGGTTTTGTTTGTCAAAAATATGATTTCATATCACTGAATCAATCTAAATATATAAATCTATACCATCAAGACTCATGTTATGGGTTAAATCAGATAGAAATAGGGCATTATGTGACATATAATGCATGTGACACATAATGCAACATTGCACAAAATCCAGGTTGCGTAGCTAAAAGCATTTTGGGCTAAAGGTTGTCCAGTGGGTCTTTGCAGCATCTTAGCTTCAGCAAAGAACTGTATAATATATTACATCCATAATATAACCATATTATACAATGGGTTCTGGAGTTGAGCTATGTTTTTTTTTTTGGAGATTCAAAAAGTTCTTGATGTTTCATTATGGGATCTTTAGATCAGTGTATTTGTTTCTATGATCTTTAAAGCACAAAATAAATGGTTTATAAGAACTAAGCCAGAGTAGAATAGTACCTTACTTTATACTGTCTACTACTTTCTTTAAAATAGTATGTGAAACAGTATGTAGTATGTAATAATATAAATGTTTCAAAGAGTGGTATGCTGCAATATCAGAGCGACGTCACAGTAGAAACCAATTACAGGCAGCGACGAGACAACGGTTTACGTAAGAAATTTATAAAAAAATGTACATGTGATAAGTACGTCTGAACTAGTTACGTTGCCTTACAATACGCCTGATAGATACGTCGTCTCCATGTACGTCGCCTTAAATGAAATTTAAAGTTTTCATTACAGTAGATGTATGTTATAGGCTATTACTTTTATTTAGTTTTTCCCCATAAAGTGGCAATAGTGCATAATAATTGCTGCATAATAAAGTCGATTTCATGTTTGATAACTTATGTTTAGCTGTTACGATGGTGTTGAAGTGAAGTACAGCACATTAATGTTCAGTTTATTAGTCAAGGCCCTTCTTTTTGCTTGGATGCTACAAAAAGTACGGAAGCCCTAAGAGGCAATGCCTGATTTCTGCATGAATATTTCATTCTTGTTTCCTTGTGATCTCGACACAAAAGAGTGTAATTTTATCAGAAATAAAGTTGTATTTATATTAGATATTCATTAGACATTCGATCTTCAGCATTAAATGAGGTGGAGAACAAAGTCGTTCCGAGCAAACATGTCATGAATTTATAATGTTTGGGACGCTAATTAGCCATTTTAACTGAAAGATGAAGGCTGTGATAATACTGTTGTCCAGTAGATGGAGCAACAGGATAAGGAATCTCTTAAAGGGATACTCCACCCCAAAATGAAAATTTTGTCATTAATCACTTACCCCCATGTCGTTCCAAACCCGTAAAAGCTTTGTTTGTCTTCAGAACACAATTTAAGATATTTTGGATGAAAACCGGGAGGCTTGTGACTGTCCCATTGACTGCCAAGTAAAATACACTGTCAAGGTCCAGAAAAGTATGAAAGACATCATCAGAATAGTCCATCTGCCATCAGTGGTTCAACCGTAACGTTATGAAGCGACGAGAATACTTTTTGTACGCGAAGAAAACAAAAATAACGACTTTATTCAACAATTTGTCTCCTCTGTGTCTCTCCACATCACCGTAGCGCCATTTTGGAGAATATCCGCTGAATGCAAGCAGCATACGCTCTTCTGTGTCAGCCGTGACACAAGGATACGTTTTCTATGTGTATTTACGCTTTGATTTGAACGAAAACAGCTCATCCGTGCAGCACGAATGACACAGAAGAGCGTATGCTGCTTGCGTTCAGCGGATATTCTCCAAAATGGTGCTACGGTGATGCGGAGAGACACAGCGGAGAGGAATTGTTGAATAAAGTCGTTATTTTTGTTTTCTTCGCGTACAAAAAGTATTCTCGTCGCTTCATAACGTTACGGTTGAACCACTGATTGCATATGGACTATTCTGACGATGTCTTTCATACTTTTCTGGACCTTGACAGTGTATTTTACTTGGCAGTCAATGGGACAGTCACAAGCCTCCCGGTTTTCATCCAAAATATCTTGAATTGTGTTCCGAAGACGAACAAATCTTTTAGGGGTTTGGAACGACATGGGGGTAAGTGATTAATGACAACATTTTCATTTTGGGGTGGAGTATCCCTTTAAGCCTAATATTTTTCGATAGGATTCCATCCCTATGAATTGAAACAAGCATTGATCTACTTCATTTGCATAACTATGGTGCGCTGACAGTATAGTTTTATATAATTAGTGTACATAGAAATCTTTGAAATGTGTATTTATCATTACATTTTTTTCTTTTATAGACCTCAGTAAGACATAAAACATCTAGACAGGATTAAATACAATCCCAAATCAGGAAAAGTTTTTTTAAAATGCAATAACATTTTGTAAAATGCAATCAAATCAAGATCTTATAATACAATCATAATTCTGTTTAATCTTTATTTGATTGACAAAAGTGCAAAGAAAAGATTTTCAATGTTTTTACTGACCAAATAAACTGCAATCTGTAAATATAAGCAAATTGGGACAGAGGCACATTTAACACTGTGTCACATCAACTTTCCTTTTAATTACAATGTTTAATTGTTTGTGAATTGAGGATACTAATTGTTAAAGTTTTTCAAGTCAAATTTTTGCCCAATACAAGACTTCAGCTGCTCGTCAGTCTGTGGTCATCACTGCCTGATTGTCCTTTTCACGATGAGCCATACATGTTCAATAGGAAACAGATCTGGACTGATCTAGCACATTCACCCTGTGTCTACGAAACCAGGCTGTTGTAGCACATGCAGATTGAGACCAGGCGTTGTCTTGTTCTAATAACCATGGACTTCCCATGAAAGATGTCATCTTGATGGCAGTATGTACAATGCCAATATAATGCCTCCATGTCAATGGTACCCTCACACATGCCAGACACCCATGCCGTTTTTTCTGATAAACCCCCATACAATGACAGATATTTGCTTGTGCAATCTGTCGCTGGTGAAAGTCTGGATGGTCCCTTTGGTCTTTGGGACTGAGAACTCGACATCCATTTTTCCCAGTGGACTCATGTGACCACAGCACACATTTCCACTGTCTCTTTGACTATCTGAGATGAGCTCTGGCCCAGAGAACCTGCAGCATCACTGCATAGAATTGATGTATAGCTTTCTGATGAGCCAAACCTGATACCCTCACCTATTACCAATTTACCCTGCTTATAGACGGTTTCAAAACAGTTTAATTTGGATATTCTATAACCCTTTCACTTTTATTTGGCCTCTGTCCCAACTTTTTTGGAGTGTGTTGCAGCCATCATAATCACAATTTGTTTATATTTACAAAATATATTTAAGTTGGTCTGTGAAAACGTTGGAAATCTTTTCTTTGTACTTTTGTCAATTAAATAATAGTTAAAGCGCATTAACAAATCACAGATTCTTGATTTCATTGCATTTTACAAAACATCCATACTTTTTTTTTTTCCTGATTTGGGGTTAGTATATTGCTGTCCATTTAAAATGAAAACACAATTATATTTGCTTTTTGTAGATAGTATACAGGTATTATAATATTTCTATAAAGACACATTTACTGCTTAATCCCTTTAAAGAAAAAGACCAATTACCAATTAGAAATATAGGGAGGTAAACTTAAGGAAGAACCCACAAATATGGGGAAACAAAGAGGACCATCACATCAAGATGTACTTTTGATTCAGTTACTTTGTATGAATTGAAGAGAGCGCTTACAGAGGTAAAACAAACATCTCCAAGCAAAGATCATATATTTGTTATTAAATGATTAAACATTTATCTAAAACATCACGTATTGTTCTTGTTGTGATTTTTATTCATGTTGGAATATTTATTAACTATTAAAAAAATATTGTGTCTATTTTGTACTTTTAAGTCATCAAAATAATTGGATCATAATATGAAAGTGTACTTTGATTTTTATTCTTAGTATTTTTTTTATTGATCTAGTATTCTGACAATCCAAAACCCATGATTCAGTGAGTTATGATGACTTTAAGAGCTTTAAGACCACTTCCCACAGTATACAATAAAGCAATGTCAATTTTTCATTCTTAGTTTAATTCCATGAGCAAGCAGAGTAAGAACAGTGCCTTCAAGTGATTACATTTGAAAACAGCAAAACACTGAGTCAACATAAATTAAAATGGGGAAAATGATACAAGAAAATAAATAGATAAACACCTAAACTGACAGAGTGGTTGTTAACAATGGATAAATATGGGATATGTATTAGAATTATTACTAGTGTTGATAGTTTTGGTAAAATTCGGTAAAATGAGCCATTGTGCTTATCATAAGGAAGCAAAAAATCATATATTTGAGGGACATGAAAAAGTCTTGCATAATAGGAAAAGTCTCAGAATAACTTTTATGTTCCACAGAAGAAAAAATCATACAGGACTGGAATGACATGAACATAAGTAAATGATTACTCAGTGATTACTTGGTTATGAAGTTCTTGATTTTGGTTAACTATCCCTTTAAGTAAAATACAAATACATCCTTTTAAGTTAAATAAAGTACAAGGCTATAAGCATCAACATATACTTAAGATATTACTTTTTATTACTTATTATATTACTGGATTATAAATAAACATGTTCATCTTTAATTTTTATTACTGTATAATACTTGGTAAAATTACAGCTCTGCTGACGATGTATTATTTAGAGCACAAGTCTAAAGCAGCGACATACTTATCAACGACGTTGTTGTCACACGTCTGTGGAGGCGACGTACCCTTCTCACACGTAAAAGTACACGACTTTTCGAGGTCGAGGGTAGTAGACTGCTCCTTCTTCTCCTGCTTAGCCTTAGAAATGGCACGAAACACACCTCATAATCCTGTCACATAACACTCGCCATACACACACACACACACATACATACATATATATACACATATATATATATATATATATATATATATACAGTGGGTACGGAAAGTATTCAGACCCCCTTAAATTTTACACTCTTTGTTATATTGCAGCCATTTGCTAAAATCATTTAAGTTAATTTTTTTCTGAATACTTTCCGTACCCACTGTATATATATATATATATATATATATATATATATATATACTTTTGGAAATGGAGTGCACTGTGGGAAATACTATTCCAGGCAGTGTGCTCTCATAGTATAATAGACAGCAAAAATAAAGAATGAATGATATAAATACTGAATTATGGTAAAATAAACAAGCTTTTAAGTAAAGAGCTTTGTAAATGTGATTAGTATGCAGTAAGCTTTATTTTGCATATATTAATCTGCATATAAATACAGCTTATCGTGGAAGTGTTAAGGTCCATGTTTGAGAATACTTAATTTTTGATACGTTAAATATGTTTGCTGTTCTTTCTGCAGTGGTGGCATAAAAACTGCTGAAATGAAGTGTTTTTGTTTAAGGACACCTTAAATACTCAACTATGTGTCTGCCAGCTCATGACTTCAGCACTGAAACATTATTCAGCCTCAGTACTGACAGCAACTCTATTAACTGTACATAAAAGACCACTTTACTTTTTTATTAGCTTCAGATTTAACGTCCTGAGATGTTAGACAAATTCTGAGTAAAATCTAGTTCACTTTGCATGCTTTTACTCGGCACCTAAAGCCTGTGACTTTAAATTTGACATTCACCACACATAAAATAGAAACAGGGAATTCAAAAGTAGCTGAAATGCACAAAAATAACAAATATGGGAATATAACATGTAATATTTATAATATTGAATTTGCAGTGCAAAATATTGTGTAACATATAATTTATAATATAATATAATATTTTAAAAAATATAAAACGATTAATTACTTATATAAAATAATACTTTACCCAAAAATTTAAATGTACTCACCCTCAGGCAATCCAAGATGTACTGTAGATGAGTTTGTTTCTTCATGGGAACAGATTTAGAGAAATGTGTCATTCCATCACTTGCTCAACAAATGGATGCTCTGCAGTGAATGGGTGCCCTCAGAATGAGAGTCCAAACAGCTGATAAAAATTTCACAATAATCCACAAGTAATCCATAAGTGATTAAATGCTGAATTTCTCCATATTTTTTTTTTTCAATGAAGAAACAAATTCATTTACATCTTAGGTGGCCTGAGAGTGAGTACATTTTACTCAGCAAATTTTCATTTTTGGGTGAACTATACAGTTTTTTTTTTTTTTTTTCAAATGCTTACACACAAAATCTTTACTTGTCACACAATTTCTGAAACCTGACACTCAAACATCAGAACCACACACCAAATCTGCAAAACCATACACTAATTCTCGGCCTTTCAATTTCATAAAACACTTTTTGCAACACACAACACACAGTTCTTTATGTAACACACAACAATCTAACATGAATTAATATTATGGCAAAGTTGTTTGCAAATGTTTGCTTTTGAGATGTCTTTGTGATATTTTGAATGCAGTGCTTCATTTTGCAAGAGATGTGAGGCATTTTGCATTTTGTGTGTGCAATTCTTGGATTTGTGTGTAAAGTTTTGAAAAAAAGAGGCAAAGTTTTGAAAATGTGTGTAAGCAGTTGAAAAAAAAAACACTGTAAAATACCAGTCACTCCTCTGTAGCTCTACTGCCCCCAAAGGACAAATATGGTATATTAGTTTAATGATATCATTGCTGTAGTTCACTTAGTTAATTAAATGTGACTGGAAAGTCTCTCTCTCTCTCTCTCTTTAGCAGTATTATTGAATACAATAGGAAATATGGAATTATTATCAATGACACTGAAGTGTGCAATCTCACATTCTCATTCAAATGGTAGTGTGTGCTCAACATACATAAAATGGATTGCATCTGTCATACAAAAAAAAAAGCAATCCTTTAACACACACCAACCCACAAACTCACTCATCTGCACATGAGGTTGTGAATCTAGTGGAGCTTCTGGTTTCAGAAATGCAGAATGTGTGATGGAAAAAGAGGTAGCATTTGAAAGAAATGGCACATTTTTCTTCTTTTAAGAGCGAGGCAGAGGATGGCCAAATGCAGAGGTTACTGCAGGACTGAGGCTGTGAAAGTACAAACTCCACATTGTGCCTCTTTATTTATTTATATAGAATTGGATTGGAATTTCTGGGGTTTGGCCCAATTCTTTAAACCACCAGTGGTGTGTGTGTGTGTGTGTGTGTGTGTGTGTGTGTGTGTGTGTGTGTGTGTGTGTGTGTGTGTGTGTGTGTGTGTGTGTGTGTGTGTGTGTGTGTGTGTGTGTGTGTGTGTGTGTGTGTGTGTGTGTGTGTTTGGCCGCAGGCTGCTCGGCTCTCAGAGGCCCTGGTCAAATTTTCAAATCTTTTACCTCTGCTCTTCTGACCCAGTGGTGCAGGTCTGGTTCTCTCTGTTCAAAAACAGTCTCTCAAACGAGAGAAAATCCATTATTTATTTTACTCTCCTGCTCTTTTATTCTGTTTTTATCTATATATCTAGGCTACAAGAGGAAGTTTGGAACTTTGCAACAGTGATAGACGCTAAATTATAAAGTTGCTGCATGCATTGAGAGAGAGAGAGAGAGAGAGAGAGAGAGAGAGAGAGAGAGAGAGAAGTTAGATTTTTTTTTATTGATTGATTGTATGATGGAGGATTCTAGTAAAATAATCTGAAATGAAGATTGTAAAATTATAGAGGTTATTTTTTTTAAACTGTAAAAAAAAAAAAAAAAGACAGACAGACAGAAAGAAAGAGGGTGTGGTGATAGAGATCAGCCGGCTACATGCTGCAGGGAAACTGTCCCATCACAAGTTAGCTGGCATAACTTACTGACATTAAAACAGGAGCGAGTCGTGCACTTTTATGCCAGTAGCATTTGTCAAGCTGTGCTTGAATCTTTCTATTTGTTCATTTACAGGAAAAGTTCAAAAATGAAAATTCCAACATCGCTTAAAAATCTGAACATCATTTCTAGACATTCTTTATGACTGACTTTCTTCTTTGGAACACAAAAGGAGATGTTTAGCAGAACGTTTATGCTGCTCTTTTCCTGATCATATGAAATAATATGACCTGGATAGGTCTGTGCGACTAATCCAGTTTTGATTTAATTAATCAAATTAATCCAATGATTATGAAACCAAGATAATCATGAAAACTTTTTCATTTGTAATTTATTTATGTATTGATTTATTATTATTATTATTATTACCATGCCCACTTTTTTAGCGTTTTTTTTTTTAACTGTGGTGAGAACTAACCAGTACTGAAACGGGGGGTTTCAGTACTGGTTACACTTTAAATGTAAAGCTGGAAGCTCATTGGCTGAGTATGCAACATGAACCAATTAGCTTGTGCCATGTATTTAATGCTGTGAATACCATCAATTTGTGTTAACGAGCCATCGGCGTGCGCCATCTACTGTTTCATGACAGAACTTGGCATATATATGATAGCTTTCTGAATTTTCATCTTTGGATGAACTTCTTCTTTAAGTGAACTTTTGCAGATTTATTACCAATGCAAATGAAGTTAATTGGACTTTTGCTAATGTTTGTATGTGTGTGCATAGGTGCCCTGTAATGAAGGAAAGCCTGTATTCCCCTAGAGGGTCAGATTACAATTCATGACCAGCACACAACACACACGCGCACACACACACACACACACACACACACACACACTACAGACCCCCAAGGAACCACACATTCCAATACAAGCAAATCCAGCACACATGCAGTCAGAAATCCAAACCCAAATGCTGTGTAGCTCCAACCACAAAGTATGAGGGCCAGGTTTATGTTCCTCGCTGGAAGAAGAGTGAGCCGTTTGAACAGAGTAGGTTTTGTTCAGTTTCTCTGGCATCCTGTGACGCCAGTGCTCGGCAGTAAAAAACTTGCATTTGATTCTGCAAAAGCCTGTGGATGAGTCACCAACACCAATGGAGAAAGACAGAGACAATACAAAAAATAAAAATACAAAAAGAGCAGAGGCACAGATGGACAGGGATGATTGGCAGATAGATGAAAAGCAGAAGGGCCTGGGAAAGAGACCGAGAGAACGAGACAGAATGGGGCGCCTTTTCCTGTCTGCATTCCTCCTTCATTTCTGCAGTCCTTGGGCCTTGGCTTGCATGTGTGTGTGTGTGTTTGAAGGGGGGTGTAATTGCCTCAAGGTGTGGAGAGAACAGAACTGGCTGAGATTGTGCACTGCTGTGTGTCACTGTGGAGTGTGTGCGTGTGTGTGCATATGTGTGTGTGTGTGCGAGAGAGAGAGGGAGAACAAGAGAATGAGAAAGAGCAAGAGAGGGAAGGGGACGTGTTGAAAGACAGGTGAAAATGTTGAGGCAGAGAGAGCAAAGGTATGGGGTGAAAAAGGGGGTAACGTATGTCCAGATTAACAGATGTCTACAAAACGGGAAGGCGGGCGAAAGAAAGGCAACTTTGTAAACTGCGATTGCTAAAATTTGGATTCCAATTTAGTGAAAATGCATTTTGTGAAAGCTTGATCAAATGTCTTTTACTTCTCTTAGTCAGAATGTAGTGCTTTTATGCTGCATTTCCCAAATATACAATAACACTAATTAGCAATCTATGAAACACATATTTTTGTTGCTGTTCAAAGTGCTGTAAGAAAAAGCAAAAGTATTTCCATTTGTTAACATTAGTTAACTACATTAGTTACATGAACTAACAATGAAAGATATGTATAAAACAATTATTAATCTTAGTTACTGTTAAGTTCAACCTTTACTAATATGTTATTACAATCAAAAGTTATATCAGTTATTCAATAAACCTGAGCTGACTAACCATGAACTAACAATGAACAGTTGTATTTTTTGTAACTAACATTAACAAAGACTGGTAACACTTCATTTTACAGTGTCCTTGTTACACGTTACATGTATAGCAATGACAGTAAATTATGCATAATTACACGTAACTAACCTTAAACCAATCCCTAATCCTAACCATAGCGCTACAGTATTACATGTTGTTAATTAATATTGCTCATTACTTAAATGTGTAATTACACTGTAACAATGAAACCTTTAAAAAAGTGTAACCAAAGATTAGTTTATACTGTACCAAACGTATTGCTCATTGGTAGTTAATGTTAGTTAACTAAATGGGTTAAATGGGACCTTGTTGTAAAGTGACTTTTTTTTTTAATATAAACTACATTCACTAGTTTCAGTATAATGTTTCATTCCTCCTCTTAGATAGAATGGAGTGTTTTACTGCATACTGGTGATTAGCAACCCTGCAAAACATGTCACAAACATATTTTCCTATATACAGAAGTGCTGGGTAAAACAATAAAACAAATATAAATATACAATAGAATATTGTGGGGAAAAAAAACATGTAACACAATGAAAAGCAGACTGAGCAGAGTGAGGCAGGAATAGAGAACCAGGTGCCAGATAGAGAGAGTGAACGAGAGAGAGGGTGGGCAGAAGTTTTGGGGGAAGTTAGCACCCCACTGGGGCTGGCTTTCAGGGTTCAGTCCTCTCGAATGAGGGGAGGAAAAGGGAAAAGCAGAGAGAGAGGGAGGGAAGGTGGATCATATAGGCTGTGGGTTTGTGTTAATTTAATGCCACATTGTTTCTCTCACACTCTTCTGGAGGAAATGTGATTATGATGAGACTCATGAGTCAGCCATGCAGATGCACCGGTGTGATTTGCTGAAGAACAAACTGGCGAAATGCAACAAACAGAGACAAGTGTCAAACACATACATGCATGTTGCAGAATAAAGCCTTTTCATAAAATTGCTTCATTTAAAAGTCATATATTACATGCTTTTTTTTTTTGCTCAGGAAAATGTCAAACTGCAACATCTGGAGCAAAAACATAAAACATGTCTGTCATCATTTAATCAAAGTGTCCTCACTGATGCAGTTCTAAAGCAGTCTCTGTAAATATGTCTGTAGTCTTCAGCACTGCATTCTAAATAATGCACACAACCATGAAACACATGTCGAAGTAAGAACATTGAATGCAGACTTTGGCTGGGTCAAGACAAGTTTGGAAAACATTGCAAAAGAATACAGAAATGCAATACAGAGTCAACAGGGACAGTTGATGTAGATTTCGGCATATTTCAGTAGCGACTGTTTGGAAGAGTTACCACAGATCTGGACAGCATTAAGTTGTGGTGCACTTGATGAAATGACAAAACTGAGAGAAAAATAAAGATGATGTAAGTCGGGAACAGAAAAATAAGAACTGAAAAGTAAAACTGTCAAGGAGAGGTGAGAGCTGGGGCCGATAATAGGACTGCCAGTGAAAACTTTGCAGAAAGAGAAATGTTGAAGGGGTTTTTGAAAGGCTGTGAGTTGCCTAAAGGTGGCAGTAGGCTTCAAATAGTCGCACTGTGCATCCGTAAACCTTTGCAGTCAGACCAAAACACACTTCTTCTCTGCTGGATTGAAACGTTACCTTTTTTGGTTTATTTTTGACATTTTATTGCCACTTTTATTAATATACTTTTATTGTGAAAGGACAGGAAGTGAGAATTTTTTTAAAATGGTTAAAAAAAATCTTGATGTTACTGTAGACTTTAAATCTTGACTTGACAAAGCTTTGTTTCAGAGTTTTGAAAAAGTTTTTAAATGTTTTTTAAACGTTTAAAGTCCGTGTAAAGAGAATTCTGAGAATTGTTTCTAAACACAATGCAGGAATGCATTTATAAAAATGTTAGAAATGTATTGCACGTTACAAAGACTCTGAAGTATGTAGTACTGCATTGTGGAGTTAAACAGTTTTTCACCAATTCTGTGTTCAGGATTTTTTGGGCGGGGCTAAAACGGTGGCTCGATGACGCAATGGAGCCACCGAGCATGGCCCCTCCCCTAACACTATAAGACGTGTGTTCGACTTGAAGCAGCACTGCGCAGATCGATCGGTGTGTGACATCAAAGTACAGAGCTATAGAGAGCAGTTGGCTCCTCATGCTTTCGAATCGCTCTCGTGTCTTACACTAATCGTTCTGCACAGCCCTGCTTCAAGTCGAACACACCTAATAACTACAGCGCAGTGGTTTGCCCGCTCAGTCGCATGTTACTGCCGTTCGTTACTACAGCCTAGCGGTTGTCTTCGTCACGTAAATGCATAATAACTGGTTGCAATAATTTACAAAACAGCTCGGTCTCCTCAATTAAATAAGCTGCAGAGGAAGACAGCTGAGAGAGAGACGGCAGCTTTTCCGCGAGTGGGCGTGGTTTCAGCGCTGCCAGCGGACACGCCCCCAGCGTCTGAGAGCAGAGAATACTATTTTTTTAAAGATTTTGATAGCTTATTTTATTCACTTGGCAGTTTTTTTAGCATTCAAATTTGGCTGGGTGATTAATAACACATTTTTTCTGTGGTGTGACATTTAATATTGACTATACACGGACTTTAAGTTTCTACATTACATTTAGGAGTAGGTTATTAGTGGTGACTATGGCAGAAATGTACAGTAAGAATCATGCAGTTAATTACAAATTACACGTAATCAAACAGACGGTGAACACTATTAACTGCAATGATTATACGTTGTGATTAAACTTTGCGATTATGCAAAATTTGGTAGTTTTATATGTTGTTCCAGGGTTAGCATCATCTGAGGTCTTCTGGGGGGTCGGCATCATCTCTTCTCAGGTGTTCGGTTATCTCAGATCTTCGTAAGGGTTGGATCCAGACTGAAGCTTGACTCATTTAAGTCCAAAGGTCCAAGACCACTAGTGAAAACGCTTCAATTTTGCATTTTCTTTGTTTAATACAAAATGTTTCATTATAAATTGAAAAGCTGAATCAAACGATCATAATGAATTTCAGAATGTATTTAATGTCACAAATATATAACAAATATATTTCAGATCTACGTATATGGTTTACATTTGTTTGGGTAAAATTCAGAACTGGAGAATTTGGTATTTAAGTAATTTAAAGTTGCTTATCTATCGTTCTCGACGTCTAAAAGGTCTAAAACAAAGTTTTATCAAGTCAAGATTTAAAGTATATAAAAAATGGTTGAATTTCAATTAATTGTAATTGTACTTTTTAAATGACACTTATTTTACTTATTGTATACTCCAATTAGAATTGCAATTCTGCATTCAGTTTATCTAAATTCAAACTCAGGAATAGAATTGGAATTTTAAAGACATTCTTCATTCTGAAGGGTGCACAACCATGTTTATCAACACCTCAGTACAAAAGGGGGCTCCATGATGAAAAGGAAGGCGATATGTTTCATAGGAAGAGCAGCAGAAGATTGATAGATAGAGGGAGTGAGAGGAGGTCATGTTGTTTGTTTTTATTTGCAAAGGTATAAAATATGATGCAGGCTGACAGGATTGCTCTAGCAGGAAATGGAAGGGAAAGTTTTGTCTTTCAGCCAACCACAAAAGCACCCGCCTCATTCCCTCCCTCTCTCTTCCCCTCCCTCGCTCTGTAATTCCTGCCCCTCTCCCTCTGTTGTGGGCTGAGCTAGCTGCGGCGAGTGAAATAGCGCAGGTTGTCGAGTCACAGTATGTTAGCTGACACTTAAGAGTCTTGACAGTCAGGCTGAGTTTGACAAAGCTCAAGAACTCAACAGACGCCGGAGAAAAACAAGCACAGGGTGATGGTCAGCGTAGAGCTGCACAGGAGCTGCTTGACTCAACGAAGAAATGCTACAGAAAAGTTCAAGTTACGAACAGAGAAGCTGCTGGCTACAGTGACAGCTACACCTGAAACAGAAGTCTGAAGTCCTTGAGACTTTCTCTTGACATTGATAGCTTTGGCAGGAGTTCCAGATTGACTGGGAAACTCCAGAATCTACATTGTTGTTGTTGGTCATCGTCTACTGTGTTGCTTAACCGTATCTGCAGTTGACAGACGGCTTGAGACACAGAACAGAACATCTGGGACAGAGTTTGAGTTCTTGGCGAAGGCTGGACATCATGTTTGACTGTGTGGAGGCTCTCGGGCTAGGGGCAAGACCCCTGTTTGACGTATCCACTCAGAGTTCATGCATGCTCAGGAAAGCAAGCTCCTTCTTCCCTGGCCTAGAACCTTTCTCATGGAGCAACAACACTAGCCTGCAGTGTAAGTGTGATGTCTCTGTACCTCCACTATACTCACTCCAACTGTGTTCTTGATACTGTGTGTCCTTTTAACTCTTTTTAGCATTTATTAAAGTATTCTAGGAGTCTGAGTGACTGTAGTATGTGCTCAGAATCTTGTCATGTGCTAACTGACTTAAATGGTACTCTTGTTAACTTCCTAATGGCTGGCTGCCAGAAGTTTTGCCTAGATCACAGAACAAACTGACTTGTGCTGATAAATAATGTAATTCTGCATATTTTATAAGCCTACCACTACACAATTTTACAGCTGTGCACATGTTGTAAACTGTTCTTCTGTCAACTTTTTTGTTTTGTTTTGTTTGTTTAACTAACATAGGTATGAAATGTTTCATTGTGATAGATGCTTACAATTAGAAATGATAATGACAACAATTACATTTTTATAAACAGTTTTTTTTTTCTGCAAAAGTGACATAATTAAGAGTGTAGTGTACAACATCGAAAGCATATAGATGTTCTGTAACTACATGTTTCATGCATAAATTTGGTGGAAACAATTAAAAATGAATATATAAATACAGTGCCAATGTGTTCAAGCAAAGTATAGCCTTCACTGGACACTGACATATGTGGTTATACTATTAAACATAAGCTATTCGCTTATTGTCAGGAATATTTAATAAAATCCAAAACTTTTTTGTAAATGTAGGTAATAAATAAAAAGGAAATAATGCACACACTCTAGTTTTCAATAATGTACAGAAAACTCTTTAATCTCTCTCATGTGTGTGAGTGTGTGTGCTTGGAGTCTCTTGTGTCACTCCATTTTGACCTTAATGGATGTCTTTAATTATTCAATTATGAATACAATGAGCTCAATTAAAGGATTAGGGAGCCCATGGGGACAGACAGAGAGCACACTCTAAAAAATGCTGGGTTAAATACAACCCAATTGTTGGGTTTGTCCCTATTTTACCCAGCACTGGGTTGTATTTAACCCAGCATTTTTTAGAGTGCAGAAGATAACTGATGATTAGGGGGTTTCTTCTCATCCTTTGCTTCTTTATGGTCACAGGAAAATCCACTGGCAAGTTTGTTCCATATGGAAATGCTTTGCGTATTTATTATGAAATTTAAATTAAGATCCAAGTAATTTAGCATATTCGCTAAACATATGACATTAAATAAATGAACTGGAATAGCACAGTGACTCCAATATTTAAGAGAATTAAAGTGCCACCAATTCACCAAAAAAACCCCCAGAAGATCTTCCCACTTGTTAACAGAATTCTTCAGTCTGCTGGTTTATCCCGAATTACTCTTTGGTACATGAAAAAAATATGAACTACCCTCCTCATTGTCTCCACTTTAGTTTGTTCTTTGTCCAATCATTTGGATTCTGTTACATACAGTAATTGAGCTGACTCATTGCACTGTTTAGAGACTCATTGCAAACTCAGAGAACTAGTAACGGAAGTACCGAAAACAAGATCTATATTTAGGAAAATTAATCATAGGACAAAGCCCATGCAAATGTGTCTGTGCCTTATTCTATGTGCGACTGAGTAGATTTCACATGCCCCTGCTGGAATTTGCCCCTATGCTGTAATGCCATTTTATAGCCAGACTGGGCTGGTTGAAAGAACATTGCACCCCACAATGAATCCATTGACAATGGCCTGATCTCTTTTTTCACCCCTTTTGAACCACCCTCAAGATGCAACAGCTGAGGTCTCAGAGTCGTACCTCACCAGCTAAACTTGAACTTGTTAGCTTTAGCTAGTTCATTAGCCTTGGGAGCTGTTGTGGGCAGTGCTGTCTCCAATTTTAAGTGGTTAGTAACTCTTAGATCTGGGGTCTGTGCGCTTCAATTGATGCAAGTTCAGTTTTCTCGTTTGATTGTTGGTTATGGCGAGAAATTTTGTAGACCTTCACATCAACAAGAAACCTCAAGGTCAAGTTGTTCTCAGTCTTGTTACTGAATGCAAAGTGATTCACTTTAACAAATTATAGTTTGGTAACACTGTTGAACTAAAATGGAAACAGAGATTCTTCATCTCTTTGACCACAATGCAGTATATTTTTAACATCTTTTTAGTATCTTTTCCGCTCTCCACATTGGGTTCTTATTAGGATGGAATAATTTGTTGGCTAAATTCTTGTCGGGATGTGATGGGTTTTTTGGTTAAGTTCTTGTCAGGAACAGGACGACTGACACTGAGTTGTTGATCAGGAATACGCTTTTTAGCCTGTCGGTTGAGTGGGGTGTTACGATGTTCACTGAGGCTGGGGAGGAGGTGGCCAAATGTTGACTCAGCTTCACCCTGAAAAGGCTAAATAAAAGGGTCAGTTTATGAGGTACTATAAAGAAGAAAGCTTTGTATGCATGCTGTTGAATAAAAGGGGCAATCCAAGTTTAACAACTTGCTTCTAAGAAAGACAGCTCCTGTTTTTGCAGTCTTCCTTCAGCCCATCAGGACATGTGTTGGTCCATGTTTGCAGAGGATCTGGGGGAGATGCTAGTTAAGGTTTATGCTTAGTTGTTCTTTGATGTTTGATAAACGGATACTTTCGGTAAACAAAAACCATGGTTGACTTTCACTGATTTAGTCTATCCTTATTCACTCGTTACATTTTGTCAAACAGACCAAAATTTAATATCTGATTTTACTGCATGCATAACCTGGTTTTAATTACCTTTATGTATTGGTATTGCACAATCAAATATCCATATAATCCAAAATTTGTTGTTCGCTATGATACAAAGTAATATTGGGCCACTCGAGATGGACTGACTTTATATGGTAATCCAAAATAAAATAATCACGGCACTGTTACAGCAAGTCCAGGGGCCTCATTTATAAAATGCTGCGCAGAAACCATCCTAAAATTGATCTTATGATCATCTCTCAAATATGCATATGTGTGATTCATAAAATCAACGTATGTACAGAAAACACACGAATGCGTCTCTTTCAGATGTGGATTCGAACTCGGGACGGCCGTAGCGCAGCGACGCTGTATGACAGTGCACTGCCCACAAAGCTATCGCCACCGACCCTCTTTCTCATTTTTACCTCAATTTCATTCTACAGTATTAATATCCAGCTTTCTTCATGTTCACAGTCTGGTCATAGGCAGACAGCAGAACGGGTCAGGCATAGTGTATGTTTAGTATGTAGTTTCACACAGGTGCTGGTTTGGCTCGAGCACAGCTTGTTATAGGATTAAATGAGCTTTAAGTCAAGCCAAAGACTGTGGCTTTTGTTATGTGTGTCTCTTGTGAATGTGAAAAACAAGAATCGGTTTAGTTCACAGGCACAAGCATTATGTGTTTTCAAAGCTCAAATATTTGAGGGCATTATTTTCAAAATGGTGACATGTCAAGGCAGGAAAAAGTCTGTATGCGTATGTGTATGTGTATGTGTGTGAGTACTAGGTGCTCCGGTTTCCCCCACAATACAAAGACGTGCTGGATAGGTAAACTGGAGACATTAAATTGTCTGTAGGTGTGATCGTGGATGTAAATGTGTGTATGTCTGTGTGTGTGTTAGCCCCGTGATAGCTGTTTCCCTGTCTGCACTCAGACATGCTGGGAAAGACTCCAGCATCCTACAGAGGACATGTGATTTGAAAAATACATGTATGTATGCATGCATAACTCCTACAGACTAACCCTGACTTAACTCTAACCCTTTCCCAAAAACCATGTTATCCCTATTTTTTTCCCACCAAAAGTACACACACAGTATGAATATTAATTAATTACACTTCTACTACTGCTACTACTAATACAAGACTACTATTACTGCTACTAATAATACATACAAAATATTATTAAAACTAGTAATGAATATTTTAAGCACTGAGTGGAGCTTCCTTTAACTGTGCTATACTATATTTAGCAGACACTTTTATCCAGAGCCACTTATGAGGAATACAACAATTCATCATAAGGAGGCAATAAACATGAGCAGTGCTAGTAATACAGTTTCAAACGTTGTCTAGCTTGAACAGGGAGGGACATAAGAAATAGTAAAGTGCTCATGGAAGAGATGACTTTTAAGCTATTCAAACATAACTTTACATCACAAAATAAAATGCTATCTCATCAATTCTCACTGTTTTATTTGTTAAACTGAAAATTAATATACTGCCATATTAATTATCATCCCCAACCATGGTCTCATGAACTACATCTCTCGACTTGTGGTGAGAAAAGTTTCTTGTTTGACTTCTGGACTTATATAGATATGTGTAAGTATATATACATTTCTTTCATTTGAAGAGTGCGCATATGCATTAATGTAAATAAATACTTTCAGTGCCCTTATAAAGGTCCAGTGGAGGTCTGTACACACCACAAGAGATCAGAGCACACCACTGGTTAGTTTACCAGAGCATTGTTTAATATGAGCAGTTATGTAAAAGTACAACAAGCTAATCAAATCAGGTTTTAATGCCTCGATCCATCAGGCCAAATGTTCAGAAACGTTGGCATTTACAGCATTTACAGGTTCTGGAGGCAAACCTGAATTGACACAACTTGTTAAATTTCTCAGTAACACTTCAAGTTGAATGTTGGTGAGATGTTACAAACTCTAACAACATGCAGAAAGCCTGTAAAACTGATTGCGTCAGCATTTGACTAAAAGGAGTTAAGACAAATAAAGACAAATACTGTTGTCTTTTAAAGGCATTTTTTTCCCGACAAGAAAAAGAAAGAAACTATTCAAACAGCTCCACACAACTGACTATTATAGAGCTCTTGGGTGATCTTTAAAGTTTCTTCTTTGCTTCTGTATAAAAAGTTTTGTGTTCACTTAAAATCTGTTTGATGACTACTAATGACTAATCTGCATTTGCCCAAATTTGTAGTAAAAAGAGCATTAAAAGCTTCATGAATGCCTTGAAAGCAATAGTGTAACTTTTGAGTTGCCTCAATCACGGAGTTCAGTCCATCCACACACACACACAACCACGCAGAAGAAATAAAAGAAGCATTCATCTCTACTCTCCGTCTGCAAACTATTGTGTGTAGATTAAATATAGTGGACATATATAACAAATGTATGAGTGATTTTGACAGTGATCTCAGTGTTTGATCCATTTCCATATGTTTGTTTTCATTCAATAACTGATTCATGAATTTAATTTTCCTGTATGCTTTAACAACATTCTTTTTTTCTTTTCTTTATTCTAGTACTGTCACGTGTATGTTCATGTTTTCCTTATTTGGTCTTTCCTGTTCCTGTCCTCGTTGTGTGAATGCGTTTCCAGCTGTGTTTAATTAATTAGTTCATTTGCTCCCAGGTGTGTCCCATTGGTGTCTGTGCATTTAAACCCTGTGTTTCCCAGTGTTTCCCGTCTGCTGTTAATGTCATTCTGTCTGCTTAATGTTTCCAGTGTTCCCTGTGTTCTGAGCGTTACCCTCATTAAACCCTTTTGATTTGTATTACTCCTCGTCTCCTCGCTCCTTCGTTCCTTCCTCCCCGAGTGACTGTGACAGAACAGCAGACCCATACAGAATAGTGAGCGTCGCCTCTTCTCCCCGTGTTTATTTTCCGGGTTTTCAAAGTGTCTTTGTTTTCCGTTTGTTTTTCCCCCGAGATTATGGAGGAACGAGCGATGTTCATCGCCATGGCTCAGGTGAGCCCCGACCCTGTCAGCTACGTGAGGGCGTTCATGATGCTCGCCCTCACCAGCTCCCTCGAGGAGGAAACCCTCGTGATGCTGTTCCGGATCGGGATTACTTACCATCGCCCGGCGGAGCTCCCAGACACCACCAACCTTGACTGGAGGAAGGCAGTCATCCGGTGTCTGGAGAGCCTCCGACCCCTCCGCCGGCCGTTCCTCAGTCAAGCCTGCCGAAGTCTAGTTCTGAAGTTCTCCAGCCGCAGAGCTCGCTCCAGTGTCGGCTCCAGCCCCTGAGTTTGCTCCAGTGTCGGCTCCAGCCCCTGAGTTCGCTCCAATGCCCGCTCCTCAAAAGCACCTTGCTGTGCCTGCTCCTCCAGAGCTCCCTCCAGTGCCAGCACCTTGTAAGCGCTTCCCAGATCCCCAGTTAAACCCAGGGAGGGCTCCAGATCCCCAGTTAA
>NW_015558761.1:38933-59744 GCF_001515605.1 Sinocyclocheilus anshuiensis | reverse complement strand
TAAGCCCAGGATGGGCTCCTGATCCCCAGTTAAGCCCCGGGAGGGCTCCTGATCCCCAGTTAAGCCCCGGGAGGGCTCCTGATCCCCAGTTGATCCCAGGACGGGCTCCGGATCCCCGGTTGAGCCCAGGGAGGGCTCCGGATCCCCGGTTGAGCCCAGGGAGGGCTCCGGTTCCCCGGTTGAGCCCAGGGAGTGCGCCGGATCCCCGGTTAAGCCCGTGGAGGGCTCCGGTTCCCGAGTATAGCCCAAAGAGAGCTCCAGTTCCCGAGTATAGCCCATGGTGGGCTCCTGTTCCCGAGTTTGCCCCAGTGAGGGCTCCTGTCCCCGTGCTTAGCCCAAGGAGGGCTCCAGTCCCTGAATCCCCTGCAGAGCGCCCTCAAGTGCCCGCTCCTCCAGAGCCATGGCTCCCTGAGCTCCCTGCTCCACCATGGCTCCCTGAACTGTCTGCTCCGCCATGGCTCCCTGAGTCCCCTGCTCCGCCATGGCTTCCTGATCCGCCCTGGAGGCTGGTGCAGGACTGGAACAGGGCGGAGACAAGGAGAGCCTCCAGGCTCCCCCTTGCCGATGGTACTGTTACGGCGCGGGACGTGCCGTCCGGGAGGGGGGTGATCTCTCACGTGTATGTTCCTGTTTTCCTTATTTGGTCTTTCTTGTTCCTGTCCTCATTGTGTGAATGCGTTTCCAGCTGCGTTTAATTAGTTCATTTGCTCACAGGTGTGTCCCATTGGTATCTGTGCATTTAAACCCTGTGTTTCCCATCTGCTGTTAAATGTCATTCTGTCTGCTTAATGTCTCCAGTGTTCCCTGTGTTCTGAGCGTTACCCTCATTAAACCCTTTTGATTTGTATTACTCCTCGCTCCTTCGTTCCTTCCTCCCCGAGTGACCGTGACAAGTACATTCATTATGACATGGGTTTCACTTTATTTTACAGTCCTATTCTGCATGTACATACTATTGTACTGATTACATGCAGTAACAAGGTACTAACCCTGAATCTAATCTTAAACCATGTACAGTTTTTTACATTTTATGTATTGAAACTGTAAACCTTTCTGCTTATGTAGAATGTTACAGATCACTGGTTGAAAACTTTTACAAATATACTAAAACATAGTCATGTCTGAATCTGTCTAATTAATTAAATAACAATATACCATCAAGCACATGCTAGTCTTGAGCAGGCAACATGTTGCTTTGCAAGATGCTTCTCTATAAAGTGAGAACTTGCTTCTTTCTGATGATGTCAGAGAGACTGTGGTCACCTGTTAGTTTAGCTGAGGTTGCTGAAAGACGGGGATTAAATCAGTGTTTCCGTCAGCGAGTCCCAGCACAATCTGAGCTCCTTTACTGATAAAACCTGCATCACCTTTCACTGTGTTCATTGTCTAAACAGTGCAAACATATGTAATCTGCAGAAATATGGGCTGAGAACATGCAATTAAATCATTTTCTTTCTGTGTAAATCAGTGCTTTAATGGAAGTCTGAATGTGACAAATATAATTAAATCCCATTCATAAAACAATGACTGAGCAGAAATTAGAGTGGAATTATGCATTTTTTGTTTGTTCTGAAATCTGTTAATGCTGTCACTTGCCAATATAGAAAATAATTTCTTTCATTCAACTGTTTCTTCTGAACGCTCCACCTGCTTTATTTCAAATTTGACCATATCCTCCACAAGTCAAAACTAGCATGTTAAATATAACAAAGAAAATGGGAACAGAATAGCATTGCATCTTTCTTCCCCTTTATGTCTGTCAGTCATTTCTCTGGTGGCGCCAGGTTTCCACTCCTCTAACACTGAGGGAGCTGGATGTTTTCAGAACCACTCTGTGTCACTCGAGCATTGCTGCCACATAAACACATAAAGCCAATTCAGCCTAAGTTACTACATAAACACAGTGATCAGGTTGCGTTCTCACTCACTCACTCGCCCATCACCCTAGGCCTTGTGTTTCACAGAGCATTACGTGTAAGAACTATGTCTATAAGCATTCCAGAGAAGACGTGTTGATATGCACGACAGAACTGCACAAAATCCAAAGAAAAAGACACAATACCAGTGCTTGACCCTAACCTACATAATGTTACAGGGACTATGCTTTTTTTTTTGTGAATCTATATACATATGCGCCAGACAGATGTCTTTTTCAGCCCTGTGTACCCTGATTATTGTTTTGTTTTTTTTAAGATGCTGTGTAAAGTTAAAATTAGTTCAACAAAAATGCATCTTTTGACCCTGTGTTCTGTTTTATTCTGTCTGTTTGTGAACAAGGAATATATATATATATATATATATATATATAGATACACACATTTTATTTTTGGCCAAGGCTACATTTATTCATTAATCAAAAACACAGTAAAAACAGTGATATTGTTAAATATTATTACAGTTTTTAAATGACTGTTTTCTATTTGAATATATTTTAAAATGTAATTTATTCCTGTGATGAAAATCTGTATTTTCAGCATCATTACGCCAGTCTTAATTGTCACATGATCCTTGAGAAATCATTCTAATATGCTGATTTGATGCTTTAAGATTTATTTAGTTTTTTTTTTTAAATTTAGTTAGTTTTTAACCAGTGTTTGTATATTTATGAAGATATATTAACTGAATGCATAATTTAGCAAAACTAGATTTATAAACAATTGACACAGAAATATGTTCTGCTTTTGTTTCATGAATTGGGTTGAATATACTATACTCACAGCTTTGCTTTCATTCCAGTCAAATTATATACAACATCTACCCGGACTAAGTTACGTATATTTTGAAGTTTGAATATCTGCTGTTGGCAAAAAAAAATTGGGTTGTGACTTTGGAACGTCTCTACCACAGATTTCTGTGGTGTTTGGAAACAAAATGTCCTTTCATAGTTTGCCAAATGTCACATCATCATTATTGCCTATTTTATCTCAGCTGAGGTTGCGATTAGATCATTGGCAGTATTTATGTGACTCTCGGTTCACGTTCATGTCTCGAGAAGCCAAAGCTGCTGTCAAAGCCAAGGTCAAAGTGAAATTCACCCTCTCTCACACATTTGTCTCTCCCAGCCTCCCCCAGCCCCAGCTCCCCCTGTTTCTTTATGAGATTTCTCATGTATACCTTCTCTCATTTTGCTCTTGTTAAACTGTGCCCGTAGAGGGAGAGTGGAGGACAGAGGGAGGAGAAGAAAGAAAGAATGAGAGGCACATTTGGGGGATCCGCTCCATTCAGTAGGAGGAGGGGGCGAAGGCCTCTGTGGGCCGTAAAATCTGGAGTTCTGAAGACCCAGTTTTAGCTGTTTTTCTCTCATTTTTTACAAGTGGAGACTGAGGGGACAGCTGCTGCTGGTGTGAATGGCTGGCCAAGGTGACTCACTGCCAATAAAGTGCTGGTCAGGCAAGCCTCAGGCCTCGGTCAGACCACAGACGGGCTTTACGGGCGATCTTGAGACTGGACCTCTAGTAAAAAGCCAGTCATCCAGGCCTGAGGAATTTAGGGTCCAGGAAACAAGAGCATGAGGGGGGAGAGGGTGTCTCGAGGTGAAAGTTGAACTGAGTGACAGTGTGGACTTACGCTAAATATATTACACTGGATTCACACGGTGGTGTTTAAATTGGGCAAACCGTGTTAGATTATATGTCTGCGTCTCTATGGCTGGTGTCCGGGATGTTTATGAATCTGACTGTGGTACCATTTGGGTGCGTGACAGCAAGTCGAACACATGCTGAGGTGTCAGTCAAAGTATATTATCAATTCATCCATCTGCCCCGGAGCTCAGTTTTCCCATCTCTCTTCTCTTTCAACACCTCTGCCTCTCAGTGCGCTCACTTAATATTTATCTTCGAGCTCAGACCCCTGGGCAGATGCCTCTTAATGCATTTGACAACTTCAGTCATCAACCATCCAGTTTTTGTCTTTTTCATTCTAAATGTGCTAATATTATTTAAAATGGAAACACATTCCGATTAAGTCATGTTTTTTTGATGGTGCAGTGCTGTTAAATAATCTCACAACTTTGCCCAGGCTTACTCTAAACAATTACTCCGGGAAGGAAAAGGGAGTGAAAGTGGCTTTGTTGTGAAAATAGATTTTTACCATATTAACAGTATGAATAGATTTTACAATTTTTGAAGAGTGGTTATATTTTCCAGTGCAGAACTTGCCTGTGTGGACAGAGCGTTCGAAAAAATAACCAGATTCTTACCTTTGTAATCACCACTAATTATCTGCTCTTTTTCTTCTTGATTTCTGCAGCGGTGGAGACCCAGAGCACAAGCTCAGAGGAGATGGTTCCCAGTTCTCCTTCTCCACCCCCTCCTCCTCGTATCTATAAACCTTGCTTTGTGTGCCAGGACAAATCTTCGGGCTACCATTACGGAGTCAGCTCTTGTGAGGGCTGCAAGGTACGCAAATCTATACAGTATATATACTTTTGACCAACTAGTTAATCCACACTAATTAGTATTTCTCAAATTATATTTATGGTTTGGTCCAAACCTTAAAAACCTTACACTTTGATTTAAAATTGATCAAACAAAATATGTTCCCCAAAGACAGACAGACAGGCATAAACAAACAAATAAATATGTATTACTTTTTATAATAAGACCATACCATACTTAATCCACATATTTTATTTGGACAAAGCCTAAATGTTACTTAATGCCTAAGATCAAACTAAAAACATTCTGTTAGTCACCATTTAATTAATATAACAAAGAGTGAAAAATTTAAGGGGGTCTGAATACTTTCCGTACCCACTGTATATATAACATTTTCTATGAAGAGTGTTATTTGTTTTTAGACAAATTTCGAATGCACTTTAAATATATGACATACACAAAACAAAACCTGAGAATGCATTTTCCAATGTTAATCATGTTTGAACCTTGTAGTGGGAAAAAGATTTGTGGAAAATACAGCCTAATGTGAAGACTTATACAAGTAAGACACTTCTATTACATGTAATTACATTATAACACATCACATGCATAAAATAAGCATATGTGATGATTTGAGTGCTGCCACCTATTGATACTGCCAAGATCAAGACTTTTGTTTTCATTCAAACATACTCTTTAGTGCCCTCTGCTGATTTCTCTGTTGAAGTTAATAAAATCTGTTCTCTATTACACAACATTTTGAGTAATTTTCATCATCTAAACTTCATGAAATCACAAAGCCTTTAAGTTCAAACATGAATCATGAATTTAAACTTACCTTTTTTCTGTCTATATTTTTGTGTTTCTTCCTCTCTCTTATCTTCGTATCAGGGTTTTTTCCGTCGCAGTATCCAGAAGAACATGGTGTACACCTGCCACAGAGACAAAAACTGCCAGATCAATAAGGTGACACGGAACCGCTGTCAGTACTGCCGGCTGCAGAAGTGCTTTGAGGTTGGCATGTCTAAGGAAGGTAAAAATCAGAGCAGTACGTCACCATCTATATTGTTCTCAGTTCACACAACCAATAAAGACATGCAAGATGTAGTTTAGAGTGAATGCACGAGTTTGTAAAAAGCACATCTATGATTGCCTTTAAAAAGTCTTGTTCTGAACTACCTGGTATGAATAAAACCCAAAATAAATTATATTGTCTAACTCATGAGTAGCATGTTTTTTTTCTTTCTTTCTTTCTTTTTTTTTTTTTTTGAATTCATGTATGCTACATGGTTGGCTTCATTTTGTGTTGTTCTTTATCTTTAAGCGGTCCGGAATGACAGGAATAAGAAAAAGAAGGACATAAAAGAGGAGGTGGTTCTTCCAGAAAGCTACGAGCTGAGTGGTGAACTGGAAGAACTGGTTAATAAAGTCAGCAAAGCACACAGGGAAACCTTCCCTTCGCTCTGTCAGCTCGGAAAATACACGACTGTGAGTCCTGAGCTCTCACACTTTAATTCATATTCACATACATCCTTCTGTCTGTCAGCTAAATAAACATGAGCAGGACTGTGTGGGCCAAGATCATGCAAATGATCCGCACCAATGTAATCACATTACACATGCACTGAACCATCAAATATAATGTGTAGTTTCTCATTTAATATAAGGCTACTGTGATCAATCAATTGATTGCCTTATATTAAATGAGAAACTACACATTTTTTTCTGTACTTGTAACACTTCATATGCCATAAAGATAATTTATATCTATCTATCTATCTATCTATCTATCTATCTATCTATCTATCTATTGTATGGAGATGTATGGATAAGTATATTCAAAGTTTTTTCCTGTTTGACTTTTACTTCAGAATTCCAGTGCGGATCATAGGGTTCAGCTGGATCTTGGACTGTGGGATAAGTTCAGTGAGCTCTCCACAAAGTGCATTATAAAGATTGTGGAGTTTGCCAAACGTGTGCCAGGTTTTACTTCACTCACCATTGCAGACCAGATCACCTTGCTGAAATCTGCCTGCCTTGATATACTGGTAAATACAACAAAAACGTTAGGTTTATGTTTTAGGGGCAGTGCAAACAAGATTTATTCTTGCATTTAAAGACTAGATGAAGCACAAGGGAAGTTGGTAGAATGCATGGTTCTTCTAAGTAGTAAATTCTACAATAGATACCACATCTTAAAGGGATAGTTCACAAAAAAAAAAAAAAACGCCATCATTTACTCAATCTCAAGAAGATATTTTGCAGAATGAGGTTAACCAGACAGCTTTTTGGTGTGTGTTCAGCAGAAGAAAGAAACTTACAAAGGTTTGGAACAAGTGGAGGGTGAGAAAATGATGACAGAATTATTTGTATTTTTTTTGGGTGAACTGTCACTTTAAGGCCGATTTATTCTGCATTGAGAGATGCAGACAAACTGCAACAGATACATTCATCTGGTTTTGTTGGATCAGTGTGTAGACGCCCTGTCGGTGTGTGTTGGCATTGGTCAGCGCTTGTTTGTTTGTCATCTGAGGGGTGGCATACTGTAATATGGTGACTGTCGGTTTTGTTCTGTGTCTGTTTGTGCAGTGTGAATTGGCCTTTAAAAATTCAGTGCACATGGTGTGGGATTCTGAGAAAAAAAATTAGATACTGTGCCCTTTCATGTACTGTAGTTTTTTATTTTTCTTAATTGTTAAATTCAACTTTGCAGATGTTGCGGATTTGCACTCGCTACACTCCAGAACAGGACACTATGACCTTTTCGGATGGACTGACCCTCAACAGAACACAGATGCACAACGCTGGTTTCGGCCCACTCACAGACCTGGTGTTTGCTTTCGCTGGGCAGCTCCTGCCCCTGGAGATGGACGACACAGAGACAGGGCTCCTTAGCGCCATCTGCCTCATCTGCGGAGGTACTGCTGTCGCTCAGTGTGTTATTAACGTCTTTTCCAACTACTTACAGATAGAAACTCAATTGCGTGTGGAAACTATGACTTGGGTTAACAATAAATAGCTGAGTAAGTTCTGTGGTGTGCTAATCTTATCTCTGAGTGCTGTTTTAATCTTTGCACCTTCAGCAGTAGTTGCTCTGGTTGTCCTGCTTCTTTGCTAAACATTTTGACTCTATGCTTGGTTTATTCCTTCTGCTGTCGTTGAACTCTGATTGACATGTCGTGCCTTTCTGTGTCTGGATGAATGAGTAGACCGCATGGACCTGGAGGAACCTCATCGGGTGGACCAGCTACAGGAACCTCTGCTAGAGGCGTTAAAGATCTACGCTCGCCGGCGACGCCCCAACAAGCCTCACATGTTCCCACGAATGTTGATGAAGGTCACTGACCTCCGAGGCATCAGCACTAAAGGTACACATTGTTTATGTCAGTATGGTACTCAGTACGAAGAATGTGATAAAGTCTTGGAACTTTACATTACGATATGTTTAAAGCGCACTCGCCTATAGTTGATAGCTGCTGACTTCTACTCGATGCAAACTCTACTACACACTAAAAGTCTTCACGAATCCACTTAAATCTGAAAATCCGAGGTCCGACCAGAGACTCAAGCAGGTTTGGGTGCAAAACTTCGATGAATACCACAGACACGAGTTCAGTGTTGGGGGTAACGCATTACAAGTAACGCGAGTTACGTAATCAGATTACTTTTTTCAAGTAACTAGTAAAGTAACGCATTACTTTTTAATTTACAAGAGAATATCTGAGTTACTTTTTAAAAAATAGTTTTTTCTAATTTATTGATTGACAGCTCTCCTGTCCCCATGTTGAGAGAAATCAGAAGATGCTACTGTAGTTCTAAAATAAATATGAATATGCATTAATTCATCTCACTCACAAAATAAAAAAAACAGATTCAGTATTCCTCAAAATAAAATAAAAAAATGCAACTCAGAATATAACTCAAACCTGCAATAATTAAATGTTAAACAACACAAATATCCTTTATGTATTTAATCCCATTCTATAAAGCAATGTCTTTGCTTCTGACCTTCGATGATCCAGTTCAACCGTACTAATAAGAAAAAATCACACTAGGCAAACATTTGTGTCTTTTTTTATTGCTGAAGTGTGTTGAAATTTCTTCTTCTGCATTCTACTGTACGGACGTAATTTTACTTTCCCTTCAGCCTGAGGCTTATTCACTTCACTTTTGGTGTGAAAAGGCTTTTATATTTGCCAAAAATATAACTTTTTTATTTTAAAAACAAACAAGCAAGCCTTGTCCAGATTTAAAAAGTAACGCAAAAGTAACGTAACGCATTACTTTCCATAAAAAGTAACTAAGTAACGTGATTAGTTACTTTTTTATGGAGTAACGCAATATTGTAATGCATTACTTTTAAAAGTAACTGCACGAGTTAGGACTGACATTAGTAGCCTTGGATCTTGGGTTATTTTAAATGCGTGCTTTTGCCGAATGGACCCAAAAAGACCCAACTTCTTTTAAAATCTGCCAACTTTCCATTATTTCGTTTATTAATTTATGCATGTCGGGTCCACGAAGTCCAAGAAGTTTGGGTCGGGTACAGATCTTAAGACCTGAGAGTACCTCTGCTACACACTGATGATAAATGTGTCCCTGGAGCACAAAAGCAGTCTTATGTCACTGGGGTATAGTTTTAGCAATAGCCAAAAAAACATTGTATGGGTCAGAATTATCGATTTTTCTTTTATGTCAAAAATCAATAGGATATTATGTAAAGATCATGTTCCATGAAGATATTTTGTAAATTTCCTACTGTAAATATATCAAAACTAATTTTTTTAAATCTTTGATTAGTAATATGCATTGCTAAGAACTTAATTTGGACAACTTTAAAGGCGATTTTCTCAATATTTAGATTTTTTTTGCACCCTCAGATTCCAGATTTTCAAATAGTTGTATCTCAGCCAAATCTTGTCCTGTCCTAACAAACCATACATCAATAGAGAGCTTGTTTATTCAGCTTTCAGATGATATATACATCTCAATTTCGAGAGATTGACCCTTATGACTGCTTTTGTGCTCCAGAGTCACAAATATGTAAAATATGGACCTAAAAAAACACAAAACATGAAGACGATCATCTTTGTGTGTTTGTTTAGGAGCAGAGCGAGCCATCACTCTAAAGATGGAGATCCCAGGCCCCATGCCTCCTCTGATCAGAGAGATGCTGGAGAACCCTGAGGTCTTTGAGGAGAGCTCTGACTCTAAAGACACCGGTGCTTCTGCCCCCCTGCCGCCTCCCGCCATCCAGGCCATCAAACGTGAGAGGGATGAGGAATCTGCTCTGGAGGATGAAGAAGACGAGGATGATGAGTGTGTGGAGGAGGGACGGGACCGAGCAGGGGACAGCGAGGATGAGGAATGGGGACTCCTGCAAGTGGACATGGGCGGAGCTAGGAAGAGTTCGACAGGAAGAGCACAGTGACCGCCGGAGGACAGTATGTATGCGGGTCTGATACATACAGTGGACAACATTGGTATTCCAGACACCTTATTGGTTGATACAAACAAAATCATTCAGTCAAGCAATTTCCCATAATGACTCAAAAAATAAGCTTCATATGACAAAAAACATGCACAACTTTGCACATCTAGTTTCCCCCAACTTTTCAAAAGCAGTAAAAATGAACCGTATAAAAAGAGAAACCCTTAAGAACATGCCAACACTGTTACTTATGACAGTGCTTCTCTAACTGAAAAGAGAGAAATTAAAACGAATTCAAGACCAGAGAAAGATACGCCATAGTGCCATATCTGGAAGTTACTTGTTGTATGCATATTTTGTACTTCATTTGGAGATGCCAAATATTTTAGAATGCATCCCAAAGCCTTGTTCTGTAAGGGAAACATTTTTTAATGACTGCATGTGGATACATAATCAGAACTGATCAATGAGAAAAGAAAAAAAGAACAGCAAACAATCACATACAGTAAATGACCAATTCAACACAATGGTCTAAAAACATACATTTACTGCATAATGTAACTTTGTACTCTTGATGTCGCATTGTCTCAGTTCTATTTTATTTTGAATATTCTCAGCAACTCTGTGCTTCTTTCAGTGTGTTATTATGTGTTATTGATCACATGCCTCTTTACGAAACACTCCAAATTCACAGCCCTACAGCCATACAACTCTACATCTAAATTTGACACTTACACCAACTTTAGGTTTTGGGCATTAGAAGATTATAAAATTACATTTAAAGATTGAAATACATCACATTATTACAAATCAAACCTTTCACTCAGGACAAATCAAGGACCAAAGGTGATCTACATGTCTCAGAACATGCGTGCAGCATACATATATTTTATCTTCAGCTATTCTATATCATTAAGCAAAAAGAAACATTAAAAGCTAAAATGGAACATTTTTCTCTGGGATTTAGAAGAGTTGTCAAACATGAGCCGAGCATCTCAGCAAATATGAGCAGTGGTGTGCACAAACTGTTCCTTTCAGTCTCGTAATAACTGACTATAAAATACATTCGTTTCTTTGCAGGTAGTGAAAGAAAAATGTTAAAATTATTGAGCTGTATAATAAAAGAGTTTTAAAACCCAGCAGATCGGAGAGGCTTCGGAAATTGACTGTGTATTGCTTTAATGGATGTTCATCAAACTATATAATAATAATAAAACTCAAATTTCGATTACATCAGTCTGTTAGAATTACCGACTTTATAAGAGTGGTCGCTTTGTACAATTCATATCATAAAAAACAGAAGAGTTGTCTAATTCAACCAAACATTAACTGTAACCAATAAGCCATTTTTTGTAAACTCTATAACAGCATTCTTTGAAGTGTGTTTGAATATTTCATATTAATATGGTAATCATTCAGTACAACAACCTGTATGGTGCCATGCAATTACCACATTCATATACCATGGTATTTACATTTTAATCCAAATGTGCTTCAAAACTTCAAAGAGTACCATGATATTAATAACATGATATTACTATGTTAACAGTTATTTGTAGGTGAGAATTATCATAGGGTAGGATGTTTTTGATTAAAAAGCACAATACACACTACAAAATTAGTTCTATAGTGAGTTCTATAGCATTTTTTCAGTATCCCTTTTGTCCTTCCGCCCTGCTAAGGTCTGTGCACGCCACTGATGACAACGTTATACCTCCTCACATGACAGAACAGTGTTACCAAAACAACTCAGAAGCTTCTGATTGCTGCGTATATAGAAGCAGCACAGCAAGATATTTGGGATAGAGCCATATGGTTTAAGGTTGTAAGCTGCATGCATGCATACTTGTATACTATTTGCTTAAAACTGTAAAGATATCTCTTTTCATCTTTCTACTTTTGTGTCACTGCAAACCATTTTATTTTAATACATCAAGAGGACATCTCAGACTTTTTTTTTTTAAAATGTTCTCTTAAAATATTTTCAAATATAAACAAACACATCATAGGCTATACATGTTCTTTTATTTATTGCTTATTTATCCTCGTCTTGTTACATTGTTGTTCTGTCTGTAGTCAGTGATGCATGTTATGAACTGGGTCTTTGACCGCTCCCAGAATTCCTTGTCTATCTCTTATTGATATCCTCTCACAGTGTGGAGGAGTTTGTCTGTTTGTACCGCCATTGTACTAATCAGCCAAAATGTAGATGTTCTTAGACAACAAAACGAGATCATCAGAATGAATGCATGATCACCACAGAGTATGCTGGATAAATCTGCAGTGATCATAAAGTCTAGCAGCTTCATGTAAATGCACTGATCCGGATATGTGACAGGGTAAATATGGCCTGCACCGGCAGCAGTAAATGGTGGTACTCAACAGAATTAGTTGATCTCTTCCAGAGTCTATACTTCCATTCTCAGACCAAAGACAAATTTGCAGTTTTTGTTTTGGCATGTACATGCATCCACATATGGTGTGTGTTATTACCAAGAGAACATAGCCATGTCTCTGGAAACATGAGAAAAGTCCCTAGAAACGCATTAACCCTTCCAAGTCAGTTTAGCTTTGATAAATCTATTAATGTAGCAGTCCATGGCAAAGTGTAATTTAAGAAGGCCACAGGATATTAATGTTTTTGCGAATTATCAGAGCAAATGTTTTTTGGCATACTTTCTTTCCCCTCCAGACTCATTGTCTGTTTTGTAAATTAAACATGAGATATTGGATTTAATTAGAGACTTTGATTTTTATTTTATTTTTTCTTTCTTAAATAGTGTTTATCTTTTGTGCTTGTGTTTTGCCATTTAGTGCAGTAGTGGTCAAATTTTTCCTTAATGAAGAATGTTTTTCTGGTGGTTTGGAATATGTGTATATTACCTGTTTGTTTATTTGCATTATTTGTTGCTAAGTTTGTCATTTTATTTGTGACTTGATCTCTTCTGGGTTTTAAAACATAGGAAACATGGTCATTTAAGGGTTAGAACTGCTAAGAAGAATACACAGACAAGTTTGTGTTTTAATGCATATTTTTTATTTTACAAAATTATTTGTATTGATCTTTGTTTGTTTGTATTTTCTGTGTTCTAATTACTAAAAGTCGTTAACTATCGTTCACAAACTATGTTCTTTCTTGTAAAAAGGATACCTGTTTTTTTATTCTTATTGTTTTAGCAACAGGTTTTAAATATAATAGCATTTAATGTCTGTTTGTATTTTTTTCCTGCCATGCCTCATCTCCCCATTCTTATTTTGCTAATTTCTTGTTTTTAGCATTTGTCTCGGTTATGTGCCTTGCAAAAAATGTTTCAAATGCACAACTTCTGGAAATTGTTACAATAATCTTACTGTACATGCAAGTTAAAGTCCTTAAGTATTAATGACTTTAAATGATGTCCACATAATGTCTGGCTACATTCTTTTTTTTTTTTTAATACTTTGTTTTCCAAATGCTTTGATTTTATAAAGACATTTCTCATCAAATTCTGTACAGTCATACTTTCCTGCTGAACTGGAAGAGGTAACTTTTTGTGTTTTCTTATACAGTATTTATCTTCACTGCGAGTGTTTCATAGAGCCAGATTTTGTTTCATCCTGCTGTATTATCTTATGCTGAGCCATTGCAGACTGTTTTAACATATTTGCCACACCATCAAATAACCATTAAAAAGTAGAAATCAAAATCAAAATCATAATCTAAAGTAGAAAATCTAAAAATGAAAACAATTCAAATAATCCAAAATATCCAACACATTGTTTTGTTATTTTACTAAAACAGAGCCATAGAGTAGTAAATACTTATAATAAAGGGAACTAAATCCTAGTCATAGAGGAACTGTTTAGAATGAACGTCCTTCATCATCTAAACTGCCTCTTAAAGGGGTCATAGGATGCTACATGCACTTTTACAAGTTGTTTGAACTGAAATGTGTGTTGGCAGTGTGTGTACACAACCACCCTATAATGATACAAATCCACCCAGTGTTTTTTTTTTATCTGGTTAAATGTTTTCCCCTTTCTCAAATCGAGTCGATCTCAGATGCCTGTCTGTGTGACGTCACACAGGCAGGCCCCTCCCACGATAGTTTGATTGACAGTAGCGTTTCAGCACAGACTTATGGTGTCTTACCTTAGCTCCGCCCTGATTGAGCTGTCATCAGTCCGCCATTGTTTCACCACCGGAGCAGTTGTAGACAAGAATGACTCCTGAGTGGTTGAGGTGTTTTGTTGTTGGATGTAATAATGAACAGCAGTCCTCATTTACTCCCGATATCTGAGCCGCTGAACTCGCAGTGGATTACATTTGTTTTTGAAGGGAATGTGCCCCCAATCTACATAAATGCTTCTATGTTCGCGTGAATCATTCGTGATCCAGCCTCATCTATAGAAGAAGTGAGTATAATGTTTTGTAATGAATCTTTGCAAATCGCCTTTCCTAATAATGTGCTAATTAGCAAATTTCACGATGAATGCGGCTAAAGTAAACAGTCTCTCTGAGAGCAGCTCGGAAGAGAGGGGCGGGGTCAGCAGAGCTCATTAACATTTAAAGGAAAATGCTACAAAAATGGCTTGACAGGGTAAAAAAAATGTGTTTTTTACACTACCATTGAGAAATTTTAACCAAACTATGTTACAGACTTTTCATTAAGACCCTAAAGAATCATATCAACTTGTGGAAAATGGGCATCCTATGACCCCTTTAATGGCAAGTGACCTTAGTGTTTCATCTCGTGGGCCTCATTTATAAAATGTTGCACAGAACCATCTTAAATTTGATCTTACAAACATCTCTCAAATATGCATACGTGTGATTCATAGAATGAATGTATGCACAGAAAACACACGTACGCGTCTCTTTAAGATGTAAAATCTATGAATTGCAAATTATCTTGAACTTGGGCACGCTGCACAACTGAATGGTTTCAGCTATCTGCCTTATAATCGACTCCTAATTAATGTTATTAACATATAAAAGATCACCAGTCATCATCCAAATTCTTTAATTTAGAACAGCGAGCTGCAAAAACAGCTTACATTTTCAAAAACCTGCTGTACTCGAACTAGAAAAAATTTCAGTGCATTTCTGTACGTACGCATATTTGAAAAATGATCGTAAGATCAATTTTAGGATGGTTTCTGCGCAACATTTTATAAATGAGGCCCCTGGCCTTTAGCAAGGTACCAAATTGCAAATTGGCCCCTGGGAGTTGTACTTCTAAAATAAAATGCCTAGCTTTTCAACAATAAGAGCAATTCTGCTCAATAACAAGTTGCTAAATGTGTGTTGGATAAAACCAGATGGATATGCTTGATTGCTTTCCACATTTAGTCTTAGTGACCAACGAAACTTCCAATGCAGTGCAGTGTATGAAAACTGTGAGAAAATTAAGCACAAATTACTACAAGACAACTCAATATTGATATGATCCACCTTCATGCTAAAGGTATTTAAGGCTTCTGGATCTCATTACTAAAATGTTATTTTTACTATAGGAAATGATATTTCCATGATATACTATTTTATAATATAACGTAATTGTGAGTTGCAGGTTCCACAATTTATTAATGGGACAATATGATACAGTGAGAGCAAAATGCATACAGTAGGCAGTTAGTATGCATCTCTCATTGAATGCTTCCGTTGAAAATAACCAGACTTAATACAGAAGATATGCATCAATTGTTTTAGACTCCTTGGCACCACACCAGAAATGCTTTTGGTTAGGAGGGTCATTCTTTATAATGAATGAAGAACAAAAATACAGGCAAAAAGAATAAGACTAAATAAATGACTGCTATAATTAAAGTTCTTTGAACAAGATCGATAATATGCTTCACATTATTATTATTATTAGATTAGATTTTTTTTTTTTTAACAAGCTATAGCCTTTAATGGCCTCATTTATCTGACCACCGCAAGGGCTGTTTCCATAGTAACTTGCCAGCAGCGGGCATGTTAGTAGGGTTCTGGTATATTTTATTCCCTTGTTTTATGATTAAACCAGAAAAATGTAAAATAAATGAACAAAAACAATTTTTAAAGTTTGGGCTCCTAAATATTAGATCACTCTCACCCAAAGCAGTTATTGTAAATGAAATGATCATAGATAATAGTTTTGATGTACTCTGCTTGACTGAAACCTGGCTAAAACCTAATGATTATATTGGTCTAAATGAGTCTACTCCACCAAGCTACTGTTATAAGCATGAGCCCCGTCAGACTGGTCGTGGTGGCGGTGTTGCAACAATATATAGTGATATTCTCAGTGTTACTCAAAAGACAGGATATAGGTTTAACTCGTTCAAAATACTAATGCTTAATGTTACACTGTCAGAATTAAACTGAACTGAGCTGGATGATGACATCACTGAATTCAATGATGAACTGTCTTTAACTGAAAAATGAGTGTTTACTATTGTCATTTTGCATTATTGACACACTATTTTCCTAATTAATGCTGTTCAGTTGCTTTGACACAATCTGTATTGTTAAAAGCGCTATATAAATAAAGGTGACTTGACTTGACTTTTATGTGCTTCTGTCTTCATGTCTGATATGAAATAAGGCTACTGTAATATAGTAATGTAAAAAAACAGTGAGGACATGTTAATATGCTGAAGACAAAGGTGGTTTTCTTGAACCATGGCTATTTTAATTTTGTGCTTGAGCTTTACAAGCTGTACATCTTTCACTTTTTTAAAGTTATAATTCACCCAAAAATGATAATTTGCTGAAAATGTACTCACCCTCAGGCCATCCAAGATGTAGATGATTATGTTTCTTCATCTGAACAGATTTAGAGAAATGTAGCATTACATCACTGTCTCACCAATGGATTTCACTGGAGGAAGCTTTATTATGGATTATGGACTCTCCATAATTTGTCTGGACTCTCATTCTGACGGCACCCATTCACTGCAGAGGATCCATTGGAGAGCAAGAGATGTAATGCTACATTTCTCCAAATCTATTCAGACGAAGAAACAATTTACAAATTGGATGGCCGGAGGGTAAGTATATTTTCAGCAAATGTTAATTTTGGGGGTTTTAATTTTCTTTCTTATTTTAATGCTGGAATGTTTAACCAGCAGATCCCTGAAAATTTATCTGGTAGCAGATCCCTGAAAACCTGATAAAAGAATAAGACTGGCATAAACATGCTCATCTGGGAAAGTACCGATGCTTGATCACTCTGCATTTATTTATTTGTTCAAAGTTTAGAGAAGGCAGTAAAACAAGGTACTATTTTAAGAATTTAATGTCAAACTGACTAGTCTTGAGGACCACATATACTTTAGATCAAGAATGGATAGCATAGCAGCATCACAAACTAAGAACAGAACAAAGAGTGATAAAATTGTGATAGGCATTTACTTGTGAAACAAAACATAAAAAAAAAAACTACAGTATAAGGGAAACTTAGCACCTGAATGCACTTACGTCATTGTTAAGTGATATAGAACAGGCAACCATAACCAGCACACCTATCTAAAAAATAACATTCTTTAATGTTATTTAATTTCATAATGAAATTATCTCATTGGTTAAAATAGCAGCTCATCTGACTTATTCATGCTACATCTAAAATATAACAATCCGCGGTAACACTCTATTTTAAGGTGTCCTTGTTACACGTTACATGTACTTACTATTATAATAACAATAAATTATGCATAATTACACGCAAGTAACCCTTAAACCAAACCCTAATACTAACCCTAACCATATAGTAAGTACATGTAGTTAATTAATATTACTCAGTACTTAAATGTGTAATTACACTGTAACAAGGACACCTTAAAATAAAGTGTAACCCAATCCACTGCCTTTATGTATTTATTCATATCTAGAAAACATACCTTAATTTCCTGTATATCACCTTACTCTTAAAGGAAATTCATACTGGCACAAACAAACAAATTCACACTACTGGAACACCCACACCTACACTTTTAGTATATATTAGATTACACACTGGCTACAAAATAAGCCAGCTTGGAAAACTGTTTTAATATTGCACACTGATCAGGAGCACATGACCATGCTCTGATGTAAACAAGCTGCACACATGTTCATTTCTATTCCACATCTGGGTCACCACATGGGGGCGTCAGCATGACCACTGTTGGGGAGACAGAGAGCACTGTTATCTCAGATTTGGGTGGAGCTGTGTGAAACACACTGCAAGCTGTAACATTTCCAAATGATTTTATTATGGTTGAAAAGGGAACAAATCTGTGTTCCTGAAATACACAGACGTTAGCAGGCTTGATTTATTTCACAGGTAAGCTCCTGAATCTGTGCATCCATAATCACCTGGATACACTGTTCTTGTGTTCAGAAAGCAGTAAAGGTTTGTCAGCAATGACACTGGAATAAGGCTCCACTTCTAGGTCCTCTTGCTTTTTGTAAGGGGTTGGATACAAAGAAAGTTATATACAACCCAGATAGCACACATACGTCTGCAAGACGTCTGTTAAAGATCGCTTGATCTGGAAAGCATCTGCTGTTTACAAACATCTGAAAGACGTCTGTAAGATGTCAGTTTTACATACATTCTAAATCATAAACATCTTAAAGACATCTAATAGACATCTATTTGACATCTAAAAGGAAACGTCCTATTGACGTATTGCAGATAAGCAAACACTCTAAAAAAATACGTCTTCCAGATGTAAATGCAGACGTCAAGTAGATGTCTCCGTGATGTATGTATGCTATCAGGGAAAGTTTTTATTTGAATGTGCATACAGTAGTAACTGTGGAACATGTAGTTTCCCCCCAAAAAGTATTTGGACACTTGAGCCACAAATAAAAATATACATGTCATTTAATTATATGTGAAAATATTAAACCAAATAGCATTTGTTTTAACTTTCAAACACTTTATTTCGACAGTCCACTTTAGACATTTTTCTAGCTATAAGTAACTTTGCAACTTGTACATCTCAACAAACTCCCTTTAGAATATTAGTTACGATTATGGTTAGGGTTAGTAGAATGTGCATGTGCGGGTGAAGTTACTCATAGAATGCCTTTTGGGGGACCACTAAATAAAATAAAATGTTAGCAGATATTAAGTAGACAGTCTGTTGATACTCTAATGACTGGCAGTTGACAACCTTTAGAAGAATGAAAAGATATATTATTCAAAATATACGCTTCCTGGTTGTCAGATGTTCTTATGCTAATAAAAGATGAACAGTGGTTATCCTGCACGAATACCAATGTGAACTTGATGGAAACTGACTATACATCCACGAAAAGTAACCAAGTGTTTAAAAAGTGGCTCTTGTCACGAATCCTGTCCATGGACTTCCATCCGCTCGCCACCAGAGATCGCTCTTCCATTACATTGACTCTCACACTACACAGACTGTTACATGTCACTCTGGACTACAGTTCCCATCATCCATTGCACTGATTACACACACACAGCTGCATCCAATGAGACACGCTTTATAAGCCTTGGACTTCCTCTTTCGGAGTGCCGAGTATTGTCTGCGTTTATCACTCTCCTAGTGATAGCAACTTTACGGAGCCATTCCGTGTTTCCTGAGTTCAAGTCTAGTCTGTCCTGTTTATTACCTGTTTTACCTTGATTCTTGATTCTAGCCCGGTTTACCTCGACCTGTCTGATCTCTGCCTGCCCTGTAGCTTATAGCCTGTCTTGGATTAACCCTTTGCCTGCTGTTTCGGATTGTGTTTGCACCTCGCCTGGACTATCTTTTGTTTCTGGATTCCCCGTTCGCATCGCCCTCAGGATTAAGTTCGCAGTCGATCAACCCACGCCTGTTTAAGGATCACTCTTGTGTCTCGTCTGTACCATACCGGTTTGCTGGTGTTCGACCTTGCCTGTGTTTTGACCATGTCTCTGAATAAAGCTATGCGTATGCATCCGCACGTCTCTCGTCTCAGTCGCCCCGTTACAGCTCTGAAGAATGAATCTCATTCAACAGCTCCAGCGTCATTTGATTTTGTCTCTAAATGCATTGAAATTCAGACAAATTCAAATGTGTGATGTAGGTGTCCAGAAGTATCCAAATACTTTTTGGTGCCATTGAATATTTTGAAACTGTGACAAATTGTAGTTATTAAAAGTTATTGCAAAGAAATCAAATAAATAAATATTGCAAAATATTTGTAATAGATTTGCAGTTGTTTGAAATGGATAGATTTGGTTCACTTTGTTTTGGTACCACATCATACTAACTTGTTGGGATGGCAATTTGAGGCCTTGGCTCATTTTGCAAATAAAACACAACATCCTTACTTTGTGGCCACACAATGCAAAATCCCTTTTAAATGTTTTTTTTTTATTTTTTAAGTTTTTGATGATTTTTAAGCAAATTTCATTGTTGTGATACTTTGCAAAGGTTGGTCTGCAATCAAAAAACTTATTTGAATTAAACTAGTGTAATGTGGTGTTTGGGTTTTGTCATGTTCATGTTTTCCATGTCTTTTATTTTGTAGTTTGATTCCTGCTCTTTGTGTCATGCCTCCCCTGCCCTCATGTATTCATGCCATTGGTTCCTCTGTTCATTGTGTCATGTTCTGATTGGTTGTTGCCTAGAAAAGCGCTATATAAATGTAATGAATTATTATTATTATTATTATTTTATTATAAGTCTGCTACACCAAAGTCTGCTCACATCATATCTGCCAAGCCACAGCCTGCTCACGTCATGCCTGCTACTCCAGGACCTGCTCACATCATGCCAGGGGGAACAGGAGAGGCCTCAGGAGCAGACTCGTGGACAGGAGAGGCCTCAGGAGCAGACTTGTGAACAGGAGAGGCCACGCCTGAGTCCCTGGCCAAGATGGCCGCCACGCCGGAGTCGGACGCGGAGCTTGGGCCAAGACTGAAAAGACTGATAGCTAACGTGATGGACTTACCAATGATGTCGGCGAGAGCTGCAGGCATTCCGGTGACGTCAGCGCTCTCAAGCCCCGCCATCTTAGAGGTCCTGCCACACTCTGCTGCCCTTCCTGTACTGGCG
>NW_015558761.1:21685-38673 GCF_001515605.1 Sinocyclocheilus anshuiensis | reverse complement strand
TCAAGTGGTCTGTCCATGTCTCTGCTCCGCCATGGCTTCCTGCTCTGCCGTCATCACCCGGCCGCCCTGCTCTGCCTGCACTGCCATGGCTCCCTCATCTGCATGCACCGCCATGGCTCCCTGATCTGCCTGCACCGCCATGGCTCCCTGATCTGCCTGCTCCGCCATTGCTCCCCAGTCTGGGTTTTGTTTCATGTTCATGTTTTGATGTCTTTTATTTTGTAATTGTTTCACCCTGTTTGTGTCATGCTTCCCTTGCCCTCATGTATTCATGCTATTGGTTCTCTTGTTCATTGTGTCATGTTCTGATTGGTTGTCTAGGTCATGTGTCTTGTTTCCCATTTGTTTGTTCATGTCATGTGACCCTCTTTGTTTGATACAAATAGCCCTCATGTTCCCATAGTCTTGGTCGTGTATTGATGTTGTAACCCGCTGTCGGTGAGTCTAGTCTGTTCATGCCTCGTCTAGTCTGTTCATGCCTCGTCAAGTCTGTTCATGTCAAGTCAAGTCATGGATTATGGTTTGGATGTTTGGATCACACTGTAAATAAACTGCACTTGGGTTCTCACTTACGCTCGCCTTCAGTGGATGATTCGTTACAACTAGACACACATTTTGGCTGTGTGACTTCGTCAGTGTGACCATTCTTTGTTTCTCAATGATAAGTTAATTGATAATGACTAATCAGTAAACATCAGGTGATCATAATTAATCAATCTACAGTTAACATCAAATATTAATTATTGGGAACAATAGCACATCAGGCAAAAAAAAATGCAGTTCAAAAACATTGTACATTGTGCTATTGTTACAATTCATTAGTTTTGATTTTAAACTGGAGTCTGTGGATTGATTAATTATGATCACCTGATGTTTGTCGATTACTATATAATCATTGCCACACTGACAATAGCAGATAGCTGAAACATTTGTCTTTTATCCCCTGCTTTAATTAAAACAAAACATTTTAGAGTGCAGACCAACCTCTGCAATGTTTGAATAAATACAGGTCTTGGCACCCAACCAGCTGGGAGAGCGCAGTGAACTGCATTGATTTTTGTTACTTACCCTCATATCGATCTCATCATCCTTTTGGCTTTGCTCTGCTGACCCATGAAAGCTGGATTGTTCACAATCTGCCACACATAAAGACTGCTCAGATAAAGACTCTTGCAGTGGCTTTTCTTCAACTGATGGAGTGCTATCAATGCTCGCTGCAAGAAATAAGAAGAAGATTTACTACAATATCACTAGCACTACATTTACAAAATGTATTTGTATGCCTACACAATGTTTAAGAAGAAACGACATGACTGACATGTTGGAGTAGCTGCAGCCTCAGCCCACTTAGCATCTGTCTCTGTGTCTAGTCTCAGCTCCAGCACATGGATATGATCTAAGAGCTCCTGTTTGTGAATAAAACACTACCAGTCAGCATGGCATCAGATGAGATAGCACCAGTCAGAAATATGCATACATTCAGAAAGGTTTCACCTGTTTCTCCAGCTGATGCTGCTCTTGTTCCTTCTGCAGGGCTCTCAGACTGGCTCTCAGTTCCTGTATGTTTTACACACATGATGCAGTAATATCCAAAGACTACAGTGAAAATTTCATACATCACATTTTATGCTGTCTGTGGTTGGACTAAACTTCAGTGTATTTATCATGAAAATATATAAGTGTCATTATCAAGAAATACGTAGGGTCTAGGGTGCTCTTTGTGTCTCCATGAATAAAGACATATATCAGACTTTGAAAAGTTTATAAATATTTCCAAAGTCACATTATTTGCTTTAATGTTATTTAGATTCTAAGGGGTCATGGCATGCCTTTTTAATGTTCCTTGAGGTTCACATATAATGTTAGTAAAGTTTTTTTTAACAGTCAAAATTTTTTCAAAGCATATATTCCACCATGTTCTGACTCTCTTTGATTTATGATCATAATGTTTTGATGGTATGTCTTTGTCAGCCAACACTCTCCCAGCAACCAGTGGGAGAAGACTTAGCAGGCTTAGAGTTTTATCGACAACACCTACATATGGATGATGAACTCTTGACATTCCCTTTAATTCCTGGAACTGACTTTCTGAAGACAACATCAATCACCCTGGATGTTTCTAACTACTGATATAGTTGAAGTCCCAGCAAGGTAACAACTTTCCATTCCTTTCTTTTAACAACATCCCAACTTAAAATTGCTATAGAAATCTCCCTTTGTCTTAATACCAAATGGATCCTGTTTTTGCATTGACTACAGTAGAGTCAATTCTAAAACCATTCTTAATGCCTATCCAATACCCATAATCCATGAATGTTAGAGTATGGTCAACTCTTTTCTAGTTTTTTTTTTTATTATTTTCCTCCTCGTTCTGTGGTGGCAGGACCCCTGTTAGTCTAATGGAAGCATATGGTTCTGGTTGCCTGGCCATGCGCTTATGTGTGTTATGTTTTGTGTGTTCAGGATATGGGGTCTGGATCCTGACACTTTGGTCTAGTCTTGGTTCAACACTTGAGCATCTCAACACTGTCGCTTCTATTATGAGCGTGCTTGGCACGCGTCTACATTTAAAATATCAAACTTGAGCGTGCAAAAGACACGACATGAGAACGGCCCCTTAGGGGTCTTTCACACTAGTACTTTTGGTGTAATGTTACTCAACATCGGTCAAGATGCCCAAGATGGTACCAAAGATTAGTTCTCAAGGACCATGATGGGAAGTTTCAGATGAAAGTATCATGGACCTTTCTTCCAAACCTTCTGCATTTCTTCCACACCAGCCCACTTCTACATCTAGGGATGTAGAAGACCTCAGCTACTATACCAGATACCCAAACATAGAAGATTGTGAAGATTCATTGTGAAGAAGTGTTGATGCATGGGTGAGTTCCCAAGTAACCGATTTCTGATCAATGGCAAATATTTACTTCGGCTAGCTTCAAAGATGACTGTGGTATCAGCTAATGTTTGACAACAAGCTATCATCCACAAGTTATTTCTGTCTAAACAAGTCAACAGAACATTAAAAGCCTCTTTTTTTACCCCTGTGGGTTTACCTGTAAATATGTTGTGGGCTTGGGTGCATATATTTGCTTTCCATGCATCGAATTGCTTTCGATGCTGATTGAAGTACAATACATTTTGGAAGCGGTTTCAACAAATGCTATTTTTTGATGCATTAAACTTGTAGTATTTTTGACCACTTATATGTCAAAAGATCAAAGAAATTTTGATTCCTCATGTCATTACCCCTTTAACCCCTTTAAGTATTTCTTATTAATCAGTTTAACCAGTGTGCTGTGGCATCCACTAACATGAATGATGAGGGGAAAAACATTTCTGTAAACATACACATGCATTTTATATTGTTTTCAAATCTATTTTGGTCAGCTTATTTACAAGTTTTTTAAAGCAACTCTTGCCTCATACTGGTGTTGCTCCAAGACCAGTAACCTGACCCACATATGTGCTGGGTATCCAGAAAGCTCTGACTGATGTGAAAGTTTAATTATAGGCCATGCATGTGTCATGGAATATTTACCCGGTTACAGTCCTTCTCGTTCCCCAGCTCCACTTCCAGTTTTTCTCGCTCGGTTCTCTCCTCCTGGAGCCACTCTTCCTTCTTCTGAAGCTCACGGCTCAGTTTCTGAAAACGATCCTTATCCAACTTTAACAAGAGCACAGAGATTGAGAATCACATACAGTACTTACTAGTACTTACAACACCACTCACAAGTGGTGTTGTGGCTGGACTGATAAAAGTGGTAATAGTAGTGTGTGTGAGAGAGAGATTTCTTATTATAACTTATCTCTCTCTTACCTCTGCACTTTGTCTTAAAGTCTCCCTCTCCTGGGCCCAGGTGGCTTGCCCCTCACGCAGTGACAGGTTGGTCTGGGACAGTTGTAAACTCATCTGTGCAGACTGAAGTCTGACCTGATGCAGCTCTGCATGGCTGTGACTCTGCAAGGAGCCCAGTTCACTCAGGTCCCTGCGGAGGGCCTCAGTGCTACGCTCACTGGCCTCCAGACGTTCTTGCAAGATCCGCAGCTCAGCATGTGCCTGCTCATTCTCTATCTGGAGAGAAAATATTAATTCACATGTTAACCATGTAATCTAGTCCATGTAATGCTAGTTAGTTCAAATTGTAAAAAATTTGTTCATTATTCATAATTATTTCACAGAATGAAGAAAATATTACAATGTAGATTGTAAATGGTAATGTTGAATACAACATCTCATTTTAATTCACCTGCAAATCTCTCCTCTCCTTTTCTTCATCTCGCCTTTGTGTGGTCATCTTTTTAACTCTTTCCTTCATTCTGCAGAGACAAATGGCTACTATTTTATTCAATCAGTTGGTTAAATTCCAGAGAAATTCACAGTCAATAAGCAAAGAATAATTGTACTATAGTGAAGATTGGCATGGGTCCCGAATCACCTGTCAAGCTCGGCCTCTATGTCTTGTTTTTGTTGAGTCAGAGTGGCAGCATCCTGTTGGAGTTCTTTGATTTGCTGATGATTTTCATCTCTCTCTGCTAGCAACCCACTAAGTTCAGCAGCCATGTTTTCATGAGTGCTTTGCACATCCTGATAGCAAATATACCAGAGTTTAAAGTTTCATATACAGTAGGTCTCTGTGTCCTTATTTTTCTGATTAGTGGCGATCCAAAAATTTGATTCTACCTTTTGTTTTTGCTCGTGTTCCTCAATTTTTTCAGTGCTTTGCCTCAGGTTACTTTTTAGCTCATCAATCTGACACTTCATCTCATTTTTTACTCTTTCAAGCTCATCTTTTTCAGCTTTCCATCTCTCCCTTTCTCTCTCAACCTCAGCATCAGCAGCCTCCAACCTCTTACGCAGCTCATGTAACTCACGCTGACATCCTTCTAAGAGATTCTGTAGAAATACCAGAACTATTTAAAAACATATGCAGATAATTAGTAAAATAAAATGTTGTACAGTATGACAGATACAACAGGCCTAAAATGTTTTTGGACACTAAAGTCACACTTAAAATATCTGAATGTCATTGCTAAATACAATAACATGTATACAGAATATATCTGTCATTTATGCTATACCCTAACTAACTCCATCTTTCCCCTTCAGTTTACACAGTTGTCCTAAAAGGGTAATCACAGGTGTAGTTTCCACTAACAACCAAAAATGATTTCATAATTCAAAGCCTACCAAACTTTATTTTGTTATTGTTTTGCTATCATTTTGTTATATGTTGCAATTACATACATTTTTAAATACGGATAGCAGTCCAAATCTTAATTAGGGTCATTGAAAAGCTGTTATTGTCAAATTTGTTCTGGTCTCTTCTGTTGAAGAACGCCCCACCTGCAGGATCAGAGCCTTTGGCACCACCACCAGCAGGTCATCTACCCCCTCCTCTTCCTCGCCATTTTTCTCCTGCTCTAATGTAACAAGTTCATCCAGAGGTCTTGGAGCACAAAAAGTAAACTGAGAGCTGACTGCACATATCTCGTCACGTTCATCCACATAAGCAAACTGATATGCCTCCCCACCAGGTTTTGGTAGATAAGACGCTGAAAGATGGCAGGAAAAGTGGAATAAAGATCAGAAAACTCCTAAAACCAAAACACGTGACAAACATAAACAGCCTGATACAGCCTTAAAGATGTCAGGCATTTGCAGTAGTGTTGCAATAGTTATAAAGTATCAGATGGCAACTGAGTGTTCTAGTTCTACCAAGAACTGCAGTTGTTATTGCACTTGCTGTTTCTGCTGGTGTTGGACATATGACAACATTAATGACCTATACATGTATCAAACTATAGGCTACTGCAGTGTTTCCCAATCCTGAAGGCACACCAACACTACACACTTTTAAAACTTAAACACTAAATTAAAACACAATTTAAGGGGACTGTTGCATGTGTAATTAGACTAATAATGATGGTTATTTCAAGTAATGTGTTTGCTACATTAATAAAACAGAATGGAGGTTACTTTAAGGATTTGGAGCAGGAAGTGGTGTTGACACTTGAATGTTGAATGACAGTAAAAACAATAAAAACATAAAATATGCTCAAATATGAGTCATCTTTAAAGACAGAACAACTGGCAATGAGGATGACAGATGATTTTCCTGTGTTCCCATTATCTACCCCAAGCCTCTTTTTCCCCCCATCCTGGCGAGCCTATGGTCCCATGAGAGCAATAGAAAACATCCCTTGAAATGTACCTGTTAGCAATGGGCCCCGATACTGTCCCAATGAAGCTGAAAATGGCATACTCCTTCACTGTCTTGGTGCCGAATGACAGCATGTTTTTTGCACATTCTGAGACGCAGACGATCACGCCACTGCGATAACACTGTTAAATCGACACTTTGGGGGGGAAAAAAGAGTCTCCTGCAGAAACGGCTGCAGTTCCGACAGCGCAGACAGCGTGCTAGTGAGTCGATTTTTCAGTATGTTGTTGACTTAAGAGGGCTGGCAAAACCATGCTATTTTGGTACTTTATCAGATGAGATGAGTTCAGTTAATTGAGAAACCAAACAATACACTCCTTCGAGAGCGGCTGCTACTGGAAGATGATGATCTCACTTTAGAGAAATCCATGTGCACATCTTGTATTCCCCTACTACTGGACACCGGGGCTTATGTCTCGCTATTTAATAGGGCCACTTATGAACGTTTCTTGCCATGCTTGCCCCTCCAGCCACCCTCTCTGAATATGTTTGCATATGGAAGCTGTGTAATAGGAGACATTTGTCTTATACACACACCTGTCTAGTATGGCAACAAGGACCTGCCCAACTTTCCATTTCACATTACTAGCAATGGCAGCAATATCCTCGAAAAGGAATTGTTTATGAGTCCACCCAGACAGCAGAAATCTTACTGCATTTGTTACGCATGTTGGTGTATTCCATTGTACGTGGATTCCTTTTGGACTCAGTTCGGCCCCTAGCTGCTTCTAAAAAATCATGTCCACTATTCTGGCTGGTGCCCCTGGCATTGCCATCTAGAGCAGTGGTTCCCAACCCTGTTCCTGGAGGCACCCCAACACTGCATGTTTTGCATGTCTCCTTAATCAAACACACCTGATTCAGATCATCAGCTCATTAGTAGAGACTCCAAGACCTAAAATTGGTGTGTCAGAGAAAAGAGACATGCAAAATGTGCAGTGTTGGGGTGCCTCCAGGACCAGGGTTGGGAACCACTGATCTAGAGTATACCAAGATGATGTCATTGTCCATACCCAGAATGCAGTGATTCACAAACAGTGCTTAAGTGCCACTTTTTGCTGCACTCAGTCAACATAATCTGTCATTTAAAGGGTTAGTTCACCCAAAAATGAAAATTAGCCTATACATTACTCACCCTCAAGTCATCCTAGGTGTATATGACTTTCTTCTTTCAGACGAATCCAGTCGGAGTTATATTAAAAATTGTCTTTAATCGTTCAAGCTATTTAATGCCACTCAGCAGGTGTTGCATGCATCAGTCCAAAAAAAGTGTCTCACACGGCTCCGGGGGGTGAACAAAGGCCTCCTGTAGCGAATCAATGTGTTTTAGTAAGAAAAATATCCATATTCAAAATGGAATTATCACTTTAATGTAGCTTGCGTCAACAGTTGTACACGGAAGCAGCTCCGGGCTGATGACATATGAGTTCAGCGCTGCGCATGCATGCAGTGAGTCTTGTGAAAACCAACGTTTGTTAATAGGAGCAAAGGAAGCAAAGATTCTGTACTTTAGCAAAGGAAAACCAGTCTCCTCTTGGCTTATATCGAAATCTTCCAACATTCTTCTTTACATATCCTCGTTTTGTTCTTCTAATTAGTGACCGTTGTTTTGTTTTGATCTCTCTGCTGCGCTTCCGCGTTCGTCACTTCTGAGCGCATGCGCATAGCCGACCTCATACGTCATCTGCCCGGAACTGCTTCTGTGTTCAACTGTTGGTGCAAGCTACATTAAAGTGATTATTACGTTTTGAATATGGATATTTTTCTTACAAAACCGCATCGATTCGCTACAGGAGGCCTTTGTTCACCCCCCGGAGCTGTGTGAGACACTTTTTTTTATGGATGGGCGTTTTTTATTTAACTTCTTTTGGACTGATGCATGCAACACCTGCTGAGTGGTAATAAACAGCTTGAAAGATCAAAGATAATTTTTAATATAACTCCGACTGGATTCGTCTGAAAGAAGAAAGTCATGTACACCTAGGATGACTTGAGAGCGAGTAATTTATGGGCTAATTTTCATTTTTGGGTGAACTAACCCTTTAATCTGGAGATATGCTTATTTGTGTTACCAGAGGTTGACTTCGTTGGCTATGATGGGTCAGCTGAAGGCCATTCACCATTCCACTCCAATATTGAGGCTATACATCAAATGCCAGAGCCTTCGTCTGCAGCACAGACACTATGCCATTATCCCTGTTAAACTACTGGCCATGATGCACGAGGGCCATCTTGGCACAGTTCAACTTGAAGCAGCATTGTAAGGATCTTGTACGGTGGCCAGGGTTGGACAAAGACATTGAGCAGCTTGTTCAGGACTGTAATCCATGTCTTTTAACAAGGATAACTGGCCCACTGGGGTCTTTGCCTTGGCCAACTAAACCTTGGGACCACATTCAACTTGATATCTGTGGTGAACTCCATGATGTGCACTGCCATGTCATTTGCATTGCCTTGTGGTAGTTTATAATCTACACTCAAATTGGCCAGAGGTTGCACTGTGAGCTCTATCACGTCCAGTTCCATCACTGATTTGCTCTTTGCATCGAGTTGCTCTTTGCCAGCTGGGGCTTGCCAAGGAACTTGACAACAGACAATGGCCCTCAACTAGTACGAAGAGCTTACTATCACTCACAGTCAAATAGGGACACAGAGAAATTTAATCAGTCACTGAAAAATGGTCTGAGAGCTTACTTGGCTCAAGACAGCTCTTTCAACAAGGCCTTGTTTCAGCCACAACTGCAGACTTCGCCCTCCTATTTCTCACAGTGGAAACCCAGTGATGTACGCCAGGATACGTGGATAACAGCTCAAAGCACAGGGCAGATATCATGCAAATAAAAAGTCCCGGATTCCCAGAATTATCCTGCTGAACTAGGTGTGGGTTCAGCGGCCATACAAGAAAACAAGCTTCACACTTTCCAGCTATCTGATGGTTTCCGTTGACATGCCAGTCATTTTAGGAAAGTACTGTGCCCTTCTGGTGTGGTTCACACCGATGTTATTCATGCCCTCTGCCCCCAGCACAGAATCCGGTGACCCCTTCCAGTGACATAGCTCACTGGAAGGGGAGGGGAAATGTTAGTTAGTTAGACTAATAATCTGATAGTTTGTTGAAGTAAAGTGTTTGTTAAATTAATACAATAGAATGAACGGTGGCTACTTTAAGGGTTTGGAACGTGAAGTGACGCTGACACTTGAATGTTTTCACACAATTTAGTGATGTTAAAGACGAGAACAATAAAAATCAAAATAAGCTCAAGTACGAGTCGCCTTTACAGACATAACAGGCATGGCCATTTGTAGTGGTGTCCAAAACATTACTGAGTGCACTTATTCAATCCCCATAATGCACTGCAATAGCGGGTGTACAACTGATGTACACTCAATGGCTAGAGAATACCCATAATGCACTGTGAGGGTTGTGCAAATATACAGGTGCATTTGCAGGTGTTTTGAGTTGATTAGCTGAATGGCATGTCACCATATTCTAATTTGTTGAGATAGTGAATTGGTGGGTTTTTGTTAAATGTGAGCCAAAATCATCACAATTAAAAGAACCAAAGACTTAAACTTTTCCACAACATTCTAATTTATTGAGATGCACCTGTACATATATTTATTTTTAATTGATTATTAAATAGTTTAATTAAGGTTCATACATACTAGTTTAAGACAAATGTTTTCATTACCACTGGAGCTGCCAGTTTGCTAAGTTTCAAATGATTATTGAACAGCAAGCACAAACTATGCAAAAGCAACAGCACTCAGTGTCCGAATTCACTCACTCATATTCATTCACTTCTTTAACTGAACTGTATTAATGGACTAATGTAGGGCATAGTGAATGAGGGTATGGGGGCGATTTCGAACACAGCCCAAGACTTGAAATGGATGGGTTGGATAAGGGAGACATCCAAAATGTGTACTTATGTGCCTTCAGGAACATGGTTCAGAAACACTGGGTTACTGTATATAAATAAACACAAATAAAATCGTATATTATATATTATATATAAACATACAGTGAAAGGCCACACTACAATTTGCATCTGTTCCTGTTTGGTACCCTTCTGGTGCTAGAGCCCAGGCAAAAGTGTAGTAATCATTCACTGTCAGCCATCCCACCTGTGAAACAAGATAACATCAAATGTATTTGCTTTGATTTGTACTAAATAAACACAGTGTTTAATTCACTACAGGAGTTACCTTAAAAAGACCTATCCAGTCATGACTGCTCCAGCTGTGATGACTGCTTATAGTGTAGCGACAGTCCACCCTTGTCTGTGAGAAATAGCTCTTGGCAACATCTCGGAAAGTCACAGTTCTCTTTTCCTCCATAGCAATGGATATAAATCAGGTCATATGACTGCACTGACAAAGAAATCAGTAAAACAGTGTGCAAAAAAAAAAAAGTTTTGTAACTTGTTCAGTATCGAAGACCATAACACTGCTGTTCATTGCTTGAAAATAACTAAAGTGACTGGAAATGTGAATCAACACAATCATGTTTGTGTAGTCAACTATATTTAGTGCATTTCCATTAAACTACAAATTACAGCAATGCTTGACACTGCATAGGACTGCTATTAGATTTCCATGTGTTGTGAAACTGCATGAGAGTGGGGTAACAGCATTCTTTCTTTGAATGTTTACTCAGAAGTAGCAGTCAAGTCAAATAGCCTGTACTCATCATCGTTTCATGATCTTCAACATTTCTAAACTTTTAATTGTATAATTTTATATGCACTTAAATATAAAATATAACCCTTGGTGCTTTTTTGTAAAAATCAATAGTAGTTTTCACATATAAAATCTTGTTTAGATATATTGACACCTGAATATGTCAGCGAATGTTTTACTTATGATGATCTTTTCAGTAAGTAAAATGTGACTCATTTCACACATTCATTTACGTTTGGTAGACAGTTTCTCACAAATTAATTTACAATGGAATCAAGCCATACATTTTCTCAATATATATGCTCTCTAAGTTAAACCTATGACCTTGGATTTGGATGTTCTACCAATTCAGCTACACAAACTTTAATAATGAACAGCAGAAAATTAACATTCAAATGAACAAAAGAATTAAGATTTCTTGTTTTTCTTTTTCTTTTTTTAATTCTACATTTAAAATGTCACAGGAACAACATAGTTAAAAATATCAGCATAGATTGTACTCTTACCTTAATACAAAATTAGGTTTATCGAAGAATCAGATCACCTGAGGTCTTCCATGTCATTGTATGTGTGCCTATGATCTTGATGAGACTTAAGTTGAGTGTGTGAGTGTAATAAACAATAACAAATGCACATGTCAATGAACCGCCCACCTCTGTTGCACTCTGGGAAATGAAGTCCAAAACATTATAAAGCAATACTTTAAAAAAGATAATCTCTCCCATGAACTTCTGAAATACAAACAGCATGTTACATGCCCTACCAGAGACAGTAATATAGTTGACCACTGTTATACCGCAGTAAAGGAAGCATATCACTCTGTCCCACGGGCAGCTGTGGGGCTCTCTGATCACTGTCTGGTTTATCTTATACCAACCTACATGCAGAAACTAAAATCAGCTAAACCTGTAACAAGGACTATATAAAGATGGAACAGAGCGGGAGCCTTGTGACATGTTGCCAAGTATGGTAACCCATACAATCCACCCATCAAAGTGCACACATACAGCAGTGAGTAGTGAACAACTCACACACACGCCGTGAACACACACCCAGAGCAGTGGGCAGCCGCTGGAGCAGTTGAGGGTTTGGTGTCTTGCTCAAGGGTCTCACCTCAGTCGTGGTATTGAGGCTGGAGGTATTCACTCCCCCACCCACAATCCCTGCTGGTACTGAGACTCGAACCCATGACCTTCAGGCACCCGACACATCTCTAATTGCAATGCTCTTTCTGGATATCGCTAAGGCATTTGACACCATCTCCCACAGTACCATCTTGGAGGTGGCAAAAGCTGCTGGCACACCTGACCCATTGATAAACTACTGTACCTTGCCCATCTGTACATGGAGACAGAATTAAATCTAGGCTCGAGGACCATTAAGTGTGGAAGGGGTGTTAAACAATGCGATCATCTTTCCCCACTCTTGTTCATCCTTGCAATGGATAAAGCAGTGCAGGCAGCATGCCCAGAGAAATGGATAAAGATAGGAGACCAACATTTCGATGCCATAGCCTATGCAGACGATCTTTTGTTGATCACCAGAAATAGTGACAATCTTCAAATCAAGTTGTACAGGCTCTGTAAGGCTTTCAAACGAATGGGCATGGCTCTAAATTAACGGAAATCAACGGGTATCACAATGTCCTCAAAGATGGGAGAAGGAAATGTCTACTTCTCGCTCCTAAGCCCTATACCACCTTAGACAGTGAGATTCCGGCAATGGGGGTCTTGGATACCCAAAAGATACCTGGGCCTGACTTTCACCTGGAAAGGGAAAGTTGTACCAAAACATACTGGACAACTGGAAAGAATGCTGCATGAAGTTACGTAGGCTCCGTTAAAACCCTATCAAATACTGGAAATATTTAAGACCTTCTGGGTCCCAAGACTGGTCCACGAACTCATTCTCGGAGGGGTACACAGGAATACCCTGACAAAAATGGACAGGGTGATAAGGGCAGAGGTTAGGAAGTGGATACGACTACCAAAAGACACCCTACTGGCATACCTCCATGCGCCTATCCAGGCAGGAGGTCTGAATACTCCCTGCCTGAATATGTCAATTCCTCTCCAACAAAAAGCGAGGATGACGGAAGTTTTATCCAGCAGCAACCCTATCAAAAAAGCATTAACAGAGCTGCCATCTTTCAATAAAACGCTGAGAAAAGTAAATAAGCCTTGCAGAATTGGCAAGGAAGTGGTTACCTCTCTCAGAAAAGCGGAAGAGTGGATGAAACAACTGGAACCTAAAGACCCAAAATTACAGTACTCCTGAAAATACCTGAAAAAAGGCCATTGCAGCTTGGCTGAAGACCCAAGACTCAATCAAACATATCCCTGTTATTGTATCATACAGGGTACTGGAGTCTTGGCTTGAAAAAGAGAGACATATCAGACCTGTGTCTACTAACCACGGCTGGCTTCTTGAAATGCTACGACCTGTACATGCGAGGTAAATGAACAGAAGAACAAGTTCTTCTGGACCTGCCCTGGGGACAATGGCAAGTAAATTTTATAAATGTGCCTTAGATCAAAACACTGGTGTGCATCTTGAGACAAAATAATGAAACTTGACATATTTTAAGATCAGTCAGTGCAAGTTTCTTTCAGTTAAAACAGCCCAAGCATGCATTTTAGTCTGGAACTATGCTTAAGCCTTGTCTATGAAAATGGGGGAATGAGTGTTTATTTGCTAGATACAAAAAAACAACAACAACAAAACAAACATGCTGGCAGGGAAAGAGTTCAAACTGTGACATCTAGGTTTGGAAAATTAGGGATATTAATAAACTCTTAAATACGATCATGAATATTAATACAATTTTGAAAATGAATAAGTGAAACAGAAAAGGAGGGAAAGGCTTACAATTGAATGGAAACTTTTAGTGGTTATAAACTACCAATCAAAAGTTGGGATAATTAAGATTTTTATGTTTTTGAAAGCCGTCTCTTCTGCTCTCTAAGGCTGTATTTATTTGAACAAAAATACAGTAAAAATAATAATATTGTGAAATATTATTACAATTTAACAGACAGTGTTACAATTTATATTACGTTTTATTTATTTATTTGTTTGTTTGATTGTTTGAAATGTATTCCTGGCATGCCATTACTCCAGCCTTCAGTATCACATGAATGAGGCAGTGTTCACAACGTCATAATGACCGTGATTCCCCAAAAAAAAAAAAGAATATGGAGAAAATTATTGCTTGCTGATGTTCTGCTGCAGATCTATTATTATTCCTCCCAATTGACTTTCCTTTGACCGATATTGTGCTATCTCAATGGCTATAGTTCAGTGGTTTTCAAACCTCTCCATGATGTAGCCTACCCCCAGCACTGCACATTTTGTATGTCTCCCTATATCTGACACACCACTTCAGGTCTTGCAGTCTCCACTAATGCTGATGAGTTGAATCAGGTGTGATAGATGAGGGAGACTTTTAGATTGTGTCTTTAGCTGTGTCCCAAAGTTAAGGCCAGGCCTCCGAAGCGCATGAAGGACGCTCCGTCTTCGCAGGATTTCGACATTTCGAATTGCGACACCAGAGGTTCCCGATTAGCGCTCTGTCGCATAGCAACGGTGCGAGAGGAGAGCTGACGAGAGGACAATCCTGCCAGGATAGGTGGAGCCAGAATTGCTCATTTTTTGTTTTTATGTTTTACGTCATAATGGAGGAGACGGTGATGTACCTCAGGCTTAGCCAAGACCGTTCTTTGTCGGATTACAACTTTAAATTCAGGAATTGGCTTGGAGCTTACTTGAATAATGTAATGATACAAATGAAAAACTACAAAATACACACACACACACATAGCACTTTAAATGCTGACTGATATCTTACAAAGGTGCGATTTTATATAGTTTATTGTCTTGACCATGGTGATCATATGTAGACAGGTTAGCAAAAATAAAACTGTGAATAAAAAAAAATAGAGCATTGTACAGCTCAATGTTCAGAGGCAGCTGTCACAGCAGTACAGTGCTCTGTTTGACCGGTCCGAGTCCTTCAGATGCAGCCTTAGATACAGTTAGTAAAAATGTGTTAATATTCTGACAAAATGTTGATACTTTCATTTTCAAAATAATCAGAGGTGGACTGTAAGGAAGTACATTCGTTAAGTATTCTCGAACAAATATGTACTACGTTTTATTTTTTTCTCACAAACAGCAACAAGAGGTGGACTGTCTTTTACAACATGATGCATTGTTGTAGATTAAACTACCCAACAGTATATTTAGTTGGCAACTTTAAATTTAATAACCTTGAACATATTCATAAGTAAAATGCAGCATACACATCAGTGCATCAGTAATATTAATGCAAAACCATTCTAACTAATTATTTTTCCGAACTATACTGTATACCTTTACTTTTACTCTCAATACCTTAAGTATATGAGAGTAAGCAAGATAATACTTTTAATTTTTTTTTTTTTTACTTTTACTTTACCCAAAAATGAAAATTCTGTAATTGTTTATTCACCCTCAAGTTGTTCCAGGCTTGGAATTTAAATTTTTGGGTGCACTATCCCTTTAGCTAAGGTTATAAATATGACTAGTAGCTTTTCCCCAATATGGTATTGGTAGTTACTAAAAGTAGTTTACTAAAGTATCTCAATATTTATTCTACTAATTACTTTGTCATAGCTCTAAACAATTTCTCTTTTCCTTCTTTCCCTAAGTCAGACCAGGCCCCTGTACTACAAGATAAAGCTGAATGTGGTAGCGCTGGACAGGTTTTTAATGGTTTTCGGCTGAGCAGGGAGGCCCTGACAGTGCTGCTGGATCTTCTGAGAAGTGAACGGCAACACGGATGGAGTGCCACAATCCAGACCCTGGTGTTTCTCTTCTGTCTGCCAGTGGTACATCATACTGAGTGGTCTCCAAAGTGTTTGACATGCCTCGTTCCAGTCACCGCATTGTCCTCCGAGTCGCTGAGTAGGTGCTGGCCATTCACCAAGAGATTCACCTCCTGAAGACCCCAGAACATATGGAGGCAGGGCTGGGCTCAAAGCTGATGTTGTTTTTCTGATGTTAAACCTAAGCTAGGTTGTAAATAGTATGTTGTAAATAGTTGTAAAAAGTACTTTCCGTAATGTATAGAACAATTTGTTTAAATGTGTAAAAAAAATTATTTACCGGACAAATAAAAATAAACGTATAGAAGAATGTTTTGTAAAAAGAACTATAAGCTGCATTAAAAAAAATAACAATGTATTACTTCTCTTTTATTTACACATGTGAATATGCAAAACAAAAATGCAAAATGTACAGAAAGTACTCGGGCTCATTTACAAATAAATTACACTACAAAAATGAATAATGTATACAACTTATTCATTTCACTTTGAACTTACATAATAAACTACAGAAATTAGGTTGTTTCATTGACAATGTGACATTTAAAAAAAGATATTGAAAAATTGTAATGTACCCATTTTTTCCCCACTGTTTTCTCTTGGTATTTGTTAAGCATTCTTTCAAGAAGTGAAAACAGTCCCTCCATTCTCTCCCTGCTCTCCTGTACTCTTCTCTCCTCTGTCTCTCTTTGGAGTTTGATGTCCTCCCTGAGTAGCTCCACCAGCTCACCACTCACTCCCTCACCTGTCCCGGGACACTTGCAATCCTAAGGCAGAGCAAATAAACCATGCCTGTTAACAACAACAACAGCACAATGAATTTCAGCAAAAATGTGTGTATTAACTTGCTCACTTTGTATTTTATGTCTTTCCCCAGCAGGCTCATTTTCTCCAGAATAGTCCTAAAGCAAGAGAAAATGGATACACTTATGAAAAATATAAAGACAGGTTTGCAATCTGTAACAATATGTAAGATTTTTTTATTAAAATATCCAAAAACCACTAGAACAGTGTTATATATTTTGCTGACTTGTGTACTTACATTATCCCAAATGTTTCGAAGAATGTTTAAATCCAGAGAAATAAGCAATTTCAGCTAGTGACACAGACCGTGTCCATAGTGTCATTGTGTCGCCTGCCAATGACGTTATAACCCCTCGATTTCCGGTTTTGTTTTTTAGAAAACATGGAAACACCAAAGACGCTTTAATATGTT
>NW_015558761.1:17432-20323 GCF_001515605.1 Sinocyclocheilus anshuiensis | reverse complement strand
CCATTCATTCATAAAGAGACAACAGCGATTCTACAGCGGGTTACATTTGAGAGATACTGAGTTAGAAAATAGAGTAAATTAAAGGCACAATATGTAAGATTTTTTTATTAAAATATCCAAAAACCACTAGAACAGTGTTATATATTTTGCTGACTTGTGTACTTACATTATCCCAAATGTTTCGAAGAATGTTTAAATCCAGAGAAATAAGCAATTTTAACTAGTGACACGGAGCGTGTCCCTAGTGTCATTGTGTCGGTTTTGTAGAAAACATGGAAACACCAAAGACGCTTTAATATGTTATGCGTTTTATTAGACAGGTGACGACAGCGCAGAGTAGCATTATAACAGAACTTTCAAAGTATCTAGTATGATAAAACAGCGCTGCTTTTTTTCCCCACATACGCACGACCGGAAGGAGCGGAAGCGGTCGACTGTTGCATAATAAAAGCTCCACTGCTTTCAAGCCGTGTGTCGCACTCGTTCAGCAGCCTCGTTTCACTTCGACGGCTTTCAGCCTCACGCTGCTTCATTCTACTACGTTAATAAATCATTAGCTCATCCATGAACATGATTTCTGCCTGAGTCCCGTCGGATTGCATCGGCTGTGTGGATGAAGACGACAACTCCCATGATTCCACACACAGTCACGACGTCATCAAACTACGCCTTTGTTTCTTTGTTTATTTTGAACACGCGCCCTCTAGCGGCGAAAAATTACATATTGTGCCTTTATCATTAGAAAATATCAGACTCCAGAGAGAGACAGAGCAAATAAACCATGCCTGTTAACAACAACAGCACAATGAATTTCAGCAAAAACAAATGTGTATATTAACCTGCGTACTTTGTATTTGTTAAGTCCTTTCCCAGCAGGTTCATTTTCTCCAGAATAGTCCTAAAACAAGAGAAAATGGAAACACTTATGAAAAATATTAAGACAGGGGTGCAATCTTAACATTAGACAATATGACACAGCAGGACATGCATACAAAATACTGAAGTGCTAAAGTTTGGTTAAAACATTTGTAAACATGACAGCACTACAAAAACACAACAAAAAGAAAGACTATTGTCTTATATAGTGGTTGTCTTATTGTTTGTGGGCTTTGTTTTTTTTTTTTTTTTTTTTTTTTAAACCTGGCTTTTAACACTTGTTTTGCTAGGGTATTTTGAGTAAATGAAAAGACAATGCTTACATTTCAATGTGAATTCCCCCACAGAACTGTCATCCCCCATGTTCTTTGAATATAAATTCCATCATCATCTGCGCGCAAGTGATTCTGGGATATGGTAGGGTGCGAAGTGTCCATCAGATGTACACTTCATTTTCCTGGGAAACGGAGGGTGCATTTGAAGTCGCTTTCGAAATATGTTAGCCTTCGTCGCGCCGCGGTGACGCAATCGGCCTTGGAATGTGGTCTTCGGAGGGTGCATCCTGAATTGGGACAGCTTACGTCGTGACGCTGTGAAGCAAACGCACTTCTAAATGCGCACTTCGGAGTCCAGACACTTCAGTTTGGGACAGCCTTCGTCGCGCCGCTGTGACGCAATCTCACTTCAAATGCGCCCTCTGGAGTCAGTGCACTTCACATTGGGACACAGCTTTTGTGTGTGCCCAACATAAATAGAGCCTAACTGAATCTGGCACAGTCAGGTGGTACAGCAGGCACATTGACTAAGTCAAGCTTTTAGAACACTCCGTGCGAGTGCGTGAAGAGGGAGTGTGGGCTATACAGCTGCTACTTCCTCATCCCGAAAAAGGATGGGGGTTTGCATCCAATATTGAAATTATGAAAGCCTGAGAGATCATCCCTGCTGAGAAATCTAGCATAAACCAGCATGGATTCCAAGCTGCTCTAGGCTGGTTTATGCTGGTTAGTGCTGGTATAGTGCTGGTGCAGGCTGGTTTATGCTAGTATAGTGCTGATCTAGCTGGTGGACCAGCATATCCATGCTGTTCTCAAGCAAAATTGAGCTGCTGATGCTGGTTCACCAGCATGGTCTTGCAGGGCTGAGTATCAGTAGGTCAGCTGTCTGTATGCAAGTAGTGTTTTGGGGAAAATACAGTTTTTGCTTGCATATTTCTCTATTTAACAAATTACTGATGTAAAGGAAAAACAATATAAGGTTAAAACATATGATTTATTGAATTATATGATAACTTTGTAATTTATTTTGCTGAAAGTAGAACTAAAAATTTGAATTGCTTTAGTTATGATTACATTTTTAATGTCACTGGTAAACTAGTAAAACGTTTCAAAGCATCAAAGGAATTATCTCCTGTTTCATAAGATCTGTACACAAATCAGTTAAAATCATTTAAAAGGAGCTTGTCAAGTCAAGTCAAGTCATCTTTATTATATAGCGCTTTTAACAATACAGATTGTCAAAGCAACTGTACAGCATTAATTAGGAAAATATTGTGTCAATAATGCAAAATGACAATAGTAAACACTAAATTTTCAGTTAAAGGCAGTTCATCATTGAATTCAGTGATGTCATCATCCAGCTCAGTTCAGTTTAAATAGTGTCTGTGCAATTAAGTCGACGATATCACTGGAAATTAAGTGTCCCCAACTAAGCAAGTCAGAGGCGACATGAACCAAAACTCCATCGGTGACAGAATGGAGAAAAAACATTGGAAGAACCCAGGCCCAGTCGGGGGCCAGTTCTCCTCTGGCCAGACAAAACCAGCAGTTCAATTCCAGGCTGCAGCAATGTCACACTAGTTCCTGTGGTCTTGTCCCGGTGGACGTCTAGGAGACAAGGTCCTCACTGGGTATCTGTCTCTGGGGTTCATCTATTTGTCCTGATCTCCGCTGAAATTCCGGGCTGTAGAAGTCCCCTCTAGGATCCCACTGCTGATCCACCATCTGGGCTGGATACGT
>NW_015558761.1:16918-17284 GCF_001515605.1 Sinocyclocheilus anshuiensis | reverse complement strand
CCGGGCCGCGAAGAAATATAGAGCTGAGTATCATCAGCATAACAGTGAAAGCTAACTCCATGTTTCCTGATGATATCTCCCAAGGGTAACATGTAAAGCGTGAAGAGTAATGGTCCTAGTACTGAGCCTTGAGGTACTCCATACTGCACTTGTCATCGATATGATACTTCTTCATTCACTGCTACGAATTAATGGCGGTCATATAAGTACGATATGAACCATGCTAATGCACTTCCATTAATGCCAACAAAGTTTTCTAGTCTATGCAAAAGAATGTTGTGGTCAATAGTGTCGAACGCAGCGCTAAGATCCAATAGCACTAATAGAGAGATACAACCACGATCAGATGATAAGAGCAGGTCATTT
>NW_015558761.1:11794-12140 GCF_001515605.1 Sinocyclocheilus anshuiensis | reverse complement strand
GATAAATCAGGAAGATTACTTACAAAGCAGTCTTTTGTGGTAGAAGTGATGGTTCTACCATACTTGTAACAAGGAGTAGAATTTACAGTTTTAGCTATATGAAGTTTGCACAAGACTGGATAATGATCTGAGATATCATCGCTTGGCTGCATAATTTCAACACCATCTACATCAATTCCATGTGACAGTATTAAATCTAGATTCGACAATCGACAAGGAGTAGGTCCTGACACGTGTTGTCTAACCCCAATAGAGTTCAGAATGTCTGTGATCCCAATGCCCAATGCATCTTTTTCATTATCAACATGGATATTAAAATCACCAACAATTAAAACTTTATCTGCAG
>NW_015558761.1:11444-11649 GCF_001515605.1 Sinocyclocheilus anshuiensis | reverse complement strand
TGGACGTGGCTCATGTTTATAACAGTAATCTTGGGGGGTAGACTCGTTTAAAATAATGTAATCATCAGGTTTTAGCTAGGTTTCTGTAAAACAGAGCACATCTAGGTTATGATCAGTGATCATGTCATTTGCAAAAAGTGCTTTCGTAGAAAGGGACCTGATATTCAATAAGCCAAGCTTTATCATTTGTTTATCCGTATCACAT